>NC_142811.1:16933598-16987081 GCF_049724085.1 Artemia sp. Qi Xiang Cuo
AAATTTCTTTTTTTATTACAATAATTTAAATTATATTCTCACGGAATTTGGCAACTGAATCTCTCAATCCCCGTAAAGCTCTTTTAAAAGATACAAAAACTACTTATTTAACATAAAAATTTCGTTTTTAATGACAATCAAGTAAAGAAAAATCACACGGAATTAGGCAACTGAGTCTCTCAAGCCCCGTAAATATCTTTTAAAAGATAAAAAAACAACTTATAAACCACAAATATTTATTTTATAATTACAATCAATTAAAGAAAAATCACACGGAATTAGGCAACTGGGTCTCTCACGCCCCGTAAAGCTCTTTTAAAAGATACAAAAACTAATTATGTAACATCAAAATTTAGTTTTTAATGAAAATCAAGTAACTAAAAATAACACCGAATTAAGAACCTTAGTCTCTCACTCCCCGAAAAGATATTTTAAAATATACTACATCTAAGTCTATAACACTAAAAATTAGTTTTTAATTATAATCAAGTAAAAAAAAAATCAAACGTAATTATGCAACTGAGTCTCTCAATCACAGTAAAGATATATTAAAAGATAAAAAAAATAATTATTTAAAAAAAAAATAACTATTTTAATGAGCATCAATTAAATAAAAAACACACGGACTTAGGCAACTGAGTCTCTCAATCCCCGTAAAGTTCTTTTAAAAGATACAAATACTACTTATTTAACACAAAGAACCCCCATGTAACTGAACCCCTGTATAACTGAAACCCCTGTACAACTGAACCTCTGTGCTTAATTTCATTACGTTTAATATCTAGTCACCAAATGCTCCAAGCCTCAGAAGAAAAAGGGATTTTGAAAACAGGGAGCCCGATTTACGAAAAAAAAAAAGGGATACCCCCCGTGCAACTGAACCCCCCTTGTAACTGAACCCGTGTATAACCGAAATCCCTCCGTGCAACTGTATCCACTTTAACTGAACCCTCGTGCACCTCACCCCTCTCTGCAACCCCCCCCCCTCCGAACACATTTAATCCCAATATTTTTAAATTGACAATATTTTTAAAAAATTACTTAAGTATTATAAAGACCACATCGGCGAGGTAAAGCTAGGTCAAGTAACAATGTCATTCTATCTTTACTTTTCAATTAAGCTATTGAATAATTTATAGCAATGTCCCTTTTAAGCTTATAATAAAATATATTTTCTAAAATATCTTTTCGCAAAAAAAAAAATTCGTAAATATCTTAAAATAAATAAGTAATTACCCATTTAAAATTCAGGACTCTTTCTATTAATGAAAACCATGAAACGAATTATCTAAATAATATGTCTTGTAGTGTAAACCAGTCCTTATATTCAAATCATAATCGACAATCAAGTTATAAACGTTCCTCTCAACCCATGTAGAGTTCATAGTAATAGGCAAATGACCCTGGTAACCCCAATGCATTGAAAACCTACACGCATACCCGCTGACTCAGGCGTAAGTTTGCGGGTAGGATTTCAATTCATTGTACGGTTACTACTAGTAAGAAGCAACATTAGAACTTAAAACGAACAGAAATTATTGCGTATATGAGGGGGTTCTCCCCCAAGTCAATACCTCGCTCTTTACGCTACAGTTTTTTTTAGTGCTTTCAAAAGAGCTATCTATTCTAATTAAACGGCCTTTGTGATTCAGGGGTTTGTGAATTAAAAAAAAATTTAACTTTCGACATAAAGAGCGTGGTATTGACTAAGGGGAGAACCCCCTCCTATACGTAATAAAAAAAAAACAAGCAATACGGCTCAATAGTAATCGATACTTTTAAAAACAGAATTTTGATGTCAATAAATGTATCAAAAGAATGGGCTTATAATGCCGATTCTAAATATATAAATTTAATTAAGTTTAGTATTAGTCATCAAAGGCTACGAGCCTGAGAAAATTTACCTGATTTTTTAAAGAGGGGGGAAACATCCCCTACAAGTGAAAGGATTTTCATGAAAATCCCACCGTCAGATTCAGCGTATCACAAAACCCTGTTACATAGGTTTCAAGCTCATATCTGCAAAAATCTGCAGCTTTGTATTTTTTGCCAGAAGAAAAATATACGAATATAGAAGTTAGTTACGTAGGTTAATTTGTAAATTACGTCAGAACCAAATTTAGAGACCGCCATTTAGCAAAAGAAAAATTTTTATGCAAATTTTGTTTACTTATTCAATGACGGTGAACCAAAATAAAAGCTGCATTAACTTAAAAAACGATCAGAAATTAAATAAAAAAAACAAGTTTTTTAAGCTGAAAGTAAGGAGCGACATTAAAACTTAAAACGAACAGAAATTATTCCGTATATGAAAGAGGCTGTCCCCTCCTCAACGCCTCGCTCTTTACGCTAAAGTTTGACTCTGTCTCACAACTTTATTTTTTAAAACAATAAAAAAAATTTAGCGTAAAGAGCGTAGCGTTGGGGAGGGGACAGCCCCTTTCATATGCGGAATAATTTATGTTCGTTTTAAGTTTTAATGTCGCTCCTTACTTTCAGTTTAAAAAACTCGTTTTTTTTATTTAATCTAACAGACAAAAACTATCTGTCGCTCTGTGGTTAAATGGTTTGAAGAATATTCCGGATGAAAAGTGGCTTTTATCTATTCAAGAATATGATTTGATGCGAGAATAACTCATGCAGAATTCTTGTGCGCGCAATTCAAAGATAATAGTTAATAAGTCCAATCTTGGGTCAATGAATGCCAATACTATTCAGTCGCATATTTATTGACCAAATGCATTACTTACCAGTTAATTTTAACACTATTTATAATTGCAATTTCGCAAGGTCCAAATTTATGGGGGGGGGGGGTGCAGCCAAAGAAGATGAAGCGGAAAATGAAAATAAAGCAGATAAATAAATTAAATCTGGAGCTGACTTCGAACATGAAATTTGATTTTAAAAAAACTTTTAAAAAATTAGCAATAAAGAAGTTTTCTTTTCTTTTTTTGGATAGAGAAGGTGAAAAATAAATTCGCTAATTTTTCGGTGGTCAAGGATAAAAAAAAAAGTTTGGCAGTCCCTAGTGTAGGATTTCTTAAGGAGGGTAAATATTTGAATGAGTTACAGATTTATGAGTGTAGAGACAACTTATAAGATGGAGACTAGACTGACCAACCCTTCAGCAATGTTAAATTAGCTATTATCCTCGGAGGATATGGATGCCAAAATGTTTTTTGCCAGAAAATTACAGGAGTCGGTAATTGTATTAATTTCAACGACATGTGGCAACACCACTATATTTAGTGGCCAATTATATGTAATAGATCTACATTACTGTGATATTACTTGCAAGAAACGTAGCCTTTCGTGACTTTTAGTTTTTCTTTTGAATTCCGCGCAAATTTTTAAGCAGAAGGCTATCCAGTTGCCAATATAATTTTAAACGTACCTTAAGGGGAAGTTTCGTGCATTTCTAAACAAAAAAAAAAGAAAAATAATTGTCAGCTCAACAAATGTTTTGCTTTTAGGCGTGATACATCTTTACAATTCGATATCTTTATGGAAATTACATCACAGAATCCAGCATGTCTGAGAGCCCTAGAATGGCGGTCTCTAGCTCCTATCTACAAAACAAAGACTTTCGTATTTTTCAACAACTCATAGTAATAGGCTGTAAGTAAACAGCAATCCATGTAAATAGTATATGAAACCTTTGATTAGAATGTATATCTATCTATCTATCTATCTATATATATATATATATATATATATATATATATATATATATATATATATATATATATATATATATATATATATATATATATATATATATATATATATATATATATATATATATATATATATATATATATATATATATATATATATATATATATATAGTACCAGGAGCCAGGCAGCTTTGCCACCGGGCCCCGGCACTCGGCAGGCTTCTATATATGGATTCTGACTGTTGCTTTTCTTTTAACAACAGACTATTTGAGCCTTTTCTTCATGTCATGACGTGCAAATAGACCTTAAATTAGAAGTGCTACCATTCTAAAATTACATCGTTTTTTATTGGACCTTTAACTTTTACCTTGGCTTGTCTTTTGTCATTTTGAAAGACATATCGCCAAACGTTTGTTTCTTTTAAATGTTCAGGTGGTGGGACAAAAACTTCATTTCTTCCAACGATTTATCTAGTCCAGGTTTTTGATTTTACAAGGTATGGAAGGCATTGGCGACCATCCTTGTTTCTTTTAATTGTTCAGATGGTGGGACAAAAACTTCTTCTTTTGCCTTGGCTTGTCTTTTGTCATTATGAAAGACGTATCGCCGAACCTTTTGTTTCTTTTAATTGTTCAGGTGGTGGTACAAAAACTTCTTTTTCTTCCAACGATTTATCCAGTCCATTTTTTTATTTCCAAAGGCATGGTAGGTATTGATGACCTTGTCCATGTCAGAATCCAAAACCCAATCACCATTTTCAATTTGTTTGGTTCGTTATACCTCGGCTTATCTTCCGTCATTATAAAATACATATTGCCGAACCTTTTTTTTAACAAAGGTATGGTAACCATTGATGACCTTATTCATGTGAAAATCCCAAACCCGAAAATCCCAAACCCAATCATCATCGCTATCATTTTCAATTTTGACACGTTTTGATTCTCGGTGTCCAGGTTGATTTTCATTGACTCGCTGCTTTTCATTTTCATTTTTGACTCGTAAACTTCTTCAGTGTCGTATATCCTCTAGCGGTATTTGTCTTTGCTCTTCATTTTCATTTTTAACACGCTCTAATTGTCGTTTTCGCATATCTTCTAACCGCCCGGGTCTTTGCTCTTCATTTTCATTTTTGACACGTTTTTTGATTTTGATTACTTCAAAGAATTCAACAATGGCCGTTGCTATAGCTGTCCGTATTAGTGTTGTCGCAATTGAAGGTCCAGGTTTTCGATTTTCATATCTCATTATGTCTGATGATTTAGGAGTTGGTTCCAAAGAATCAGTTTTTCTGTTAACTAAAACTGAAATCTATCGTTTTTTGGATGTGTTAACAGATACTGTATTATATAAGTGGATTATTCGGTGGAAACCCAACAATCTTATTTATTATATGCATGAGATCGTTTTTCATTCGAGAATATCCCAGGATACCAATTTTCCCGAAACATATGGAGCTTTTTCGACAACAAACATACTTATATATATATATATATATATATATATATATATATATATATATATATATATATATATATATATATATATATATATATATAATTATTGATCACTTATAAAGATAGTATATATATATATAAAATCTGATTTCCATTGTACTTCCAAAAATCTAAAATTCAAGAAGTTTAAACTACTCATCAAAATTTGTTTGCAATAAGAAATTTCCAGTTTTGTAAACACGGGGAAACACAATATCTTGATGAAAATTACACTATAAAATTGTATTGTTATGAAAATTACGCTATAAAATATGTGCAGGAACTCTAATACTAAGATTTCAAGCTCCCATATGCAAAAACACAAAATTTTGCATTTTTCCTCGAGAAAGTTAGAAACGGGTATGCGTGTTTTTTCCCCCAAGGGTGACCGCATCGAACCAGTGGTCTAGAATGTCGGGAGAAGAATATATACATACTATCTTTATAAGCGAGCAATAATTGTGTATTTATGTATTCTTGAAAACGGCTGCATATTTTTTTGGGAAAATTGTTTTCCTGGGATATTCTTGCCTAGAAAACGGTCTAGATGGGTCAGAAATTTGAGAAAATTCGTTAAGAGCCATAATTTTAAGGAAAAAAATTCATGTGAGTGACGTAATTTTTGTATACATCGGCATTGCAATGACATTGTCACACTTGTCTCACCCATGTGAAAAAAATGAAGATTTTCATGCATGGAAAAATTTACATTAAATTGCTTAAAGGCAAAAAACTGGTAATTAGAAAAATATTTGTATATATTTTAACTTGGGATTACAACAATTCAAAAACTGAACGTTTATAATATAAACGTAATATAATATATTTGTGTTACCGTGAATGTTTGAAATCCGATTAATATCGACATTCACCGGTGAATGTCCGAAATTCCTTTTTCTCTGCTTGTATTCAATTAGCTTTGCCAGTCAGCTTTTACAGTCTTTTGCAGGCTATGATGGTAAAAGTTAAACTTAGGTTAGGCTAGATTATGGTAGTTTAGGTTACGCTAGGTTAGATTGGGTTATGTTAAATTTAGTTACAAATATTAGAAAGAGGTTAAAAAGCTAATCCAACCTAGCCTAACGTAACTAACCCTAATCTAGTCAAACCTGACCAGTTGTTATCAAACCTTGCATTAAATTGAAAAAGTTGACTGGTAAGGCTGACTAAATCTAAGGAAAAAAAAGATATTTTGAACACTCAGCGGTAAAAGTCTTTCTATCGAAACGGACAACAGATTGGGCAATGTTTAGAAGAAAATGAATAAAGAGGAGCAAGAAAAGTAGAAAATAAAGTAGAAAGTAGAAAGTAGAAAAAGTAGAAAGAAGTAAAGAGGTCGCTCTTTTAATGCCCTTAAAGTGCCAAGTACGGAAGAATCTGAGTATGGTCCCGTCTTCATCCAAGCACATAGTTCGAACCGTGCTTACAGCTGAAAAAGTATAATTAATAGGAAACCTTTGGCGAAGAATCAGTCGAACAGACAACCTGCTACTAAAAACCATCACTCTTCTTTGATGTGTTAATCCAAAGACAGTTAGCATACAGCAAGTCAATGCCCGAAACAATGTAATAATGGCCAAAAAACACATAAAAAGACCATGATTCAGACCACATGTGGGAAAAGCAAATCAATATACTTTCCGTTACCCATCAAGCATCCTTGACTTAAAATCAATGCGTGTCAGGAGGTTGGATTGATGCAACATTGTCAAATATTTCCCGAAATTTTTGAAAACCGAAACAACTGATAATAGCCGTGGTTAATTTCGATCGTGCATGCAAAAGAGATAGAACAAATTACCCATTCAGGTTTCTTCCAGCTGCTTAAAGTGTCAAGTTGCAGCGTCAATGTTATTCTTCATTTGAAATCTTTCGAAAAAAAATAGGGTATGAAGTAAAGCTGCTAACGGATTGCTAACAACATTCAATTTAGTAAATTCCATGCGATGACACACTTCGCGGTAAACAATGAAACGTGCATAATTCCGAAATTGCAGAATCGCAAGCTAAAATTACTGGCGTTACACTAATAAAGGCAGTAGTGTCGGCAAGATTAGTAGATTTTAGTAGCCCAAGTTTATCACAGTTCTTATTGACTCTGCAGAATAAAACAAAACCACAAAAGCGATATTTCTTAGCCTTAAAAAAAAACTTTTGGTAAATATATACGATGTTCCATAACTGAAATAGGGACAAGGAGAATATACTACTTGATTCCTTTGCATTATTAAATTAAAAAAACAAGTTTTTTTAATTGAAAGTAAGGAGCGACATTAAAACTTAAAACGAAGAGAAATCATTCCGTATATGAAAGGGGCTGTCCCCTCCTCAACGCCTCACTCTTTACACTAAAGTTTTTTATTGTTTAAAAATAGAGTTGTGAGAAAGTCAAACTTTAGCGTAAAGAGCGAGCATAAACACGCATCCGTGATCTTTCTTCTGGCAAAAAATGCAAAATTCCACATTTTTGTAAATAGGAGCTTCAAACCTCTGCAGTAGGGTTCTCTGATACGCTGAATATGATGGTGTGATTTTCATTAAGGTTCTATAGCTTTTAGGGGGTCTTTCCCCCTTTTTCGAAAATCAGCCAAATTTTCTCAGGCGCGTAACTTGTGATAGATAGGACTAAACTTGATGAAACTTATATATTTGAAATCAGCATTAAAATCTGATTCTTTTGATGTATCTATTGGTATCAAATTTCCGTTTTCTAGAGTTTCGGTTACCATTGAGCCGAGTCGCTCCTTACTGACAGTTCGTTACCACGAACTGTTGGATTATATTTGGAAAGAGCATAAAAAAAATGATTATTGTGTTCACCTTGTTACTGAATCTCTTTTATGTTTACCAAGCTTTTAGTTTTTTTTAGCTTTTAGTTTTTTAGCTTTTTTTTTGATTTTGTAAGAAGAAAAAGGTGATTTTGATTTTGAAAGACTCCAATACTTGAATACTTCATGTCTTCACTACTAAACAGCTAATTTAGCGGGCTTTATGAGCGGGCTTTTGTGGTATTTAAGTTGATAAAGTATTTTTAGGGATATTTTCATTGAAAAAACCTGCAGAAAAAGACAGCTTGCCCTCCCTTGATTTATCAAAATACACACCCCCTTCGTAAATGTTAGTGAATTAACGCGTCCAATTATTGAATGAGCTGTTAATAGCAGGTGAAAAGCACATCCCTTTTGTTGTATGCGTTTGAGCCAAGCTCTTACTGACGAACTTAAAACAAGCGCAAAAAACCGAAACAAGATTGCAGCTGAAAGAAAAAAAAACACGACAAAAAAAACACAGCAAACACAGGTTTTCAACACATGTCTTTTCTTCAGCACTTGTAGGGACTTCGATTCAGCCAAAAGCATAAATAAATACTAATCAAAACTATTGTGAGTACTTTTTACCCCAAAGTATTCAGAGCTCCCTCTTGGTTTTTTTATTTTATTTTTTTTTGTCCCTTTTCTAACTGTAATGCCATGTTTTGCGCGGTACACTCCTTCAAACACATCTTAAGTTGATTCAGACATCGACCGACTTGTGCTACGAAATTATTCCGTAAATGAAAGGGGCTGTCCCCTCCTCAACACCTCGCTCTTTACGCTAAAGTTTTTTATTGTTTTAAAAGATAGAGTTGTGAAAAAGAGTCAAACTTTAGCGTAAAGAGCGAAGCGTTGAGGAGGGGACAGCTCCTTTCATATTGGGAATAATTTCTGTTCGTTTTAAGTTTTAATGTTGCTCCTTACTTTCAGTTAAAAAACTTGTTTTTTTACTTAATTTCTAAACGTTTTTGAATTAATACAGGTATTGATTTTGGCTCACCGTACATGAATAATTATAACGAAATTTGAATATTAATTTTGCTTTTTTTGGTTAAATTACTTTCTTGAAAGTTGTTTGATTTTATTTGCGAACGTTTTTATTAGTAATAAATATACGAAACTTACGATTTAACTAACGTAACGAACTTCTGCATTCGTATATTTTTATTACGTATATTAGGAGGTTCACCCCTTAGTCAATACCTCGCTCTTTACGCTAAAATTTGAATTTTGTTCCAATTCTTTAAGAATAACCCTTAATCACAGAGGCAGTTAATTAGAATAAATAGCTCTTATGAACTTACTAAAAAAAACTTTAGCGTAAAGAGCGAGGTATTGACTAGGGGGCGAATCCAATTATATACGAAATAATTTCTGTTCGTTTTAAGTTTTGAAGTTGCTCCTTACTTTCAGTTGAAAAACTTGTTTGTTTGTTTTTATTTAGTTTCTGATCGTTTTTTTAAATAATGCTGGGAAATCCGGCACCCCCTTCATAGTAATATTCCTTACCCCATGAAAACTTCCTTAATGGAAAGATCCTCCCACGTAACCCCCGACCCCCCCCCCCCTCCGCCACTACCAGAAAAAAAATCCCCACTGAAAACGTCTGTATACGTCCCAATAACCAATACTATATGTAAACATTGGGCAAAGTTCATAACTTACAGCCCTTCCACAGGGGACTGGGGGGGGATTAAGTCACCCTCAAAGACATAGTTATTATATTTTTCGACCATGCTGAACAAAATGGCTATTTCAAATTTTTTGATCGGGTGACTTTGGAAAAAAATGAACGTGGGAGGGGGCCTAGTTGCCCTCCATTTTTTTGGTCACTTAAAAAGGGCACTAAAACTTTTAGTTTTCGCTTGAATGAGCCCTCCCGCGACATTCTAGGACCACTGGGTTGATACGATCACCCCTGGGGAAAAAAAACAAATAAGCACGCATCCGTGATATTTCTTCTGGCAAAAAATACAGAATTCCACATTTTTGTAGATAGGAGCTTGAAGCCTCTACAGTAGGGTTTTCTGATAAACTGAATTTGATGGTGTGATTTTCGTTAAGGTTCTATGACTTTTAGGGGCTGTTTCCCCCTTTTTTCAGAAATAATGCAAATTTTCTCAGGCGCGTAACTTTTGATGGGTAAAACATTAAACTTGATGAAACTTATATATTAGAAATCAGCATAAAAATCTTATTCTTTTGATGTATCTATTGGTATCAAAATTTCGTTTTTTTGAGTTTCTGTAACTATTGGTCGCTCCTTACTTACAGTTCGTTACCACGAACTGTTTGATAGAGAATAAACTACAAAAGAAAATAAATAATAAATGCATAAAGTAAAATATATGGGATAATTACAGCATTTGTTGATTTTAGTGTTTAAATTGCCCATTGCGAATGGTAAAACACGATCAGTAGCATCAGTCAATACCAGGTTGCAGATAACACGGGATAGGCTGAATTCCCAAATTAGTAAAATAGCATTGTGAATAGGCCTTAATCAAGCCTAGATGCAAATTTGCGTCAAAGTCCACTGGATATTGCCGGGTAAACCTTGCTAAAGTGGCCTCTTAATGAAAGCAAAAACTCAACAATGATAGACTCTACAGCGAGTCTAGCGAGCGGTACATTCTTGGTTGTCTGAGTAGAGTCTGTCGTCTAAACCCTCCCCCTCAAAACTTGAGCACACCGGTACTTGCTCTATATTCGTGGGGAGGGAATTCGGTTTCAGGCATTATGGATAAATGTTTTTTTTTTTCTTCAAAATACCATACAAAATTAAGAGCTAATGATGATTGTGACGAGAGAACAACAATTTGCAAGATTGGTTTTAAAGTTCAAGTGATAAAAATTACGGTCATTGTAACCAAAATATACAAAGCTTAAGAGTTTTTAAAACTGTATCTATCTTAACAATAAGTTTTCTGTGGTATTTAAGGCGGTATTTCCGCGGTCTATGATTATTTTTCCTTTTATTGTTTTTTTTATGAATTACTAAAAATATGTGTTCAAATATATTTTGGTGTGGTGTAACTGAAATTGCCTTCTATACATTATTGATTTTACCAATTTTTTGTTGTTTTCGATCTGGGGTAGCAAAATTTGTTTTTAAGCAATTTCCTTGTGAAAGTACAAAGGGTCAATCATAGCACATTGAAGCTTCTAGTGGATTTAAACTCTAAAAATAGTCCTTAAAGCGGAATTAATTTATTTGGCATCTGAGTTATTATTAAATAATAGTTGCAAACAGTTAAAAAAATAACTATCTCATTCATTAGAAATTAACGACATAACAACCTAACAACACTAATTCTATAATTAACCATTTCAAAAATATAACGATGAAAACATCTGTTCAAGATTCATCCGTAACATTCTTTTGAAGGCAGAAAAAAAAGATTTTTTCAAACATAAATAATAAAGAATGGTTTTGGTAACGAAATTAAAGCGCTGCATTCGCTTCACGCCGTGAAGCAGAACTTGCACAGTGTGCTGTCTGTGTCACTTTCTACTGTCCAAATCTATTTATATTTCTATTTTTGCGAATCGTAAACTACAATCTTTTAAAATCATCTTTATAAATTTAATAGTGACCTGTTTACTTGTGGGTAAACTGAATAAAATAGCAAAATGCCGAGGGGCCGTTGACAAGCCACTCGGACAAGAACCATAAAATGGTGTTCCATATGAACCCCTGACGTGAAGTGAGGGTAACCCCTGCATTCGCTTCACGCCGTGAAGCAGAACTTATTCAATATACTTTCTCAAGCAGTTGCGCAGTTTCTACTACGCAAAATACATTTATGTTTGTATTTTGTGAATGTAACAACTAATAATTTTTTTTATTTTTTTTTTTCATTTTTATCTTTATACGTTTAATCATGGCCTGGCTACTTGTGGATAAACTAACATAGCTACTGAATGCAATAGCAAAATGCCGAAGGGCAGTTGACAAGCAACCCAGACAAGAACTACAAATTTGATGTTTCCTGTTAGCCCCAGATGTGAGATGAAGTGAACCACTTCTTGTCCCAGGGAGCATGGAAAGTAGATAAGGTTCCTTGGCCGATATATTGAGAAGCAACAACGCGTCAGTTGGAGCAGTGGAATAAAGATGCTGCATCCGCTACAAGGTAACAGGGAGCAGAGCGTATATCTTGTTGTTATAATCAACAGTGTGATGCCTATGGCATAGATATATAGCTCTGCATAAAAGCACTGCAAAAAAAAGAAATAGATTAAGGCCTGGTTACTGGTGGCAGTAATATTCCGGAAGGTTGACAAGCAGCAATCATCTATATTGTTTTCCAGGAACAAATTGCAGCAACAACATTCAGATTACAGCTACTAAGGGATGTTACTGATGTTCCATGGTGAGAACCAGCTGTTACGAATGTGTACGGTAGGCCCTGCCATGCGCACAAATACATGGAAGGTTAAAGTCATCACTTAGCCAATTTTTTGAGAACGATAAAGAATTGTTGACAACATCCATATGAGAGCTATGGGTATTGACCCTTGGAAAGTTACCATGAAAAAGCTTTGTTGTCACTTTGCATTCCAATCGGTAAATGAAAATCTAACTCTAGTGAAGTAGGCTAATGCAACCATTTAAAAACGCAACATCGACCCGACTATAAAAATGTTCCAAAAGTGCATGGAGACAAATTTTCTTTTGATTATTAAGGAAGTGATGAATCTTTAGTGAAGCTGGTAGGCTTACCAGCGGAACTCCCTTGTATGATTTGAAGAAGAAGCGGAAAAGCCTTGGGAAAGAATGATAAAAAAAAGGCCCCAACTATTTCAGGCCCTATTCCACGTCTCCGTTTCCCTCATACACTGGTTCCTCCCATCCAAAAAAAAATCTTATATAAAAATCTACATTTTAATAGTGTTTTTCTTCCATCCCTATGTCTATCAATCTGGAATTAAATCCGGGCAATGCAGGCGTGTATTTGGTAAATTACAAATTACCTTTATAAAGTAATTAACTAGGTAAGCCCTAATTGTAACGGGAAGAAGGAGGAGTCAAAATAAACAATGGTATGCAACCCGATGAAAACCAAATCAAGTACCAGTTCTCGAAACAGTAAACAATCAGTTAGTATCAGTGCCTCACTCTGAGTAGGTGAAAAACAACTTCTTAAAATATAAGGAACTATATTACTCACTTTTCGTACTGAAAGTAAGCTTTAACCTAATACACTTCTCCACTCAGTCAAAGTTCTTAGTTAGGTCAGTCAAATACCTTGGGACCTGTTTTGGAGTTTTACTTGATTTGTCTCCTGAAATTAAGTGTGTTTCAGATGTCAAAGGATAATCTTCTTAAAAAGTCGGATTAGTTGCATTCCAGTCAATAAGATAAGCTTGGATTAGTCTCCGAGACATGCAAAAAAGTAGGGAGTTGCCATCCCCCCCCAATATTTTGTGATGCTACTTATTCGCTGTTTGGATAAATTTTAACAACCCATACCCATCGAAATAGATTCCAGTTTTCATTTCCACTTCGACACTATCCTTTTTCTGTATGATACAACAGAAACACCCTTCGATTTCCATTCAGCAGTATCTCCAAATATATTATATATGGTTGATCTTGGTCGGAATAGAGTCCTAATTTTTGTTGTTGCATTGTTTCGCATTATGAACCAAGTGTTAATGAGGGATGAATAGGGAAAATAATTTAAGTGAACACAATCAGCAAAGTTTTGTATATATAGTTTATACCTGAGGTCATGTAGGCCATGTAGGCTAAATCTAACCCCATTAGCAGGAGGTCAGGTGATTTAAATATTTGAAACAGTGTTTAATGGGGAATCGAAGGGTGGTACTCTTTTAAATTACAGTGCTTAGTTCAGAAGAGGCCATGTACAAGAATGTTACCCTACCCCCTTAATGAATTTAACAACTTGAGGGTAAATATAGATAAGCAAATTCTTAGGCCTGAATTAAACCTCTTCTAATTGGAAGTTCATCAAAGTCGGGAAAAGAAAAATATGCTTATGTGTTTTGTCTATGAATGTGATCTATTTTTAGAGGAATGATCAACGAAACACTCGAGGCCATAATTAATGGTGGAATCAGCTAATATACCACATTATGGGGAGCCTAATGGTCTAAGCTCATTCCACTAGAGCCATTCGTCTCCACACCCTAACAAATAGAATCACTTGATAATAAGGGGCAATATAAATTTAAGATCAAGGTTGGAATTAGCTGAAGTGCTAGCCCAAAGAGGATGAGTGACATATAAGTAGAAATTGGTGCTAGTGCTGACAAAAAATTAGCAACGCCATCTAGTGTTTGATGCGTGGCATTTGGTCTAATAATGCGGCAAAATTAGTGTGGTTACTGCAATTGATGGAACTGGTGTAGCAATAAGTGTCTATTCCCAGCTTCTGAAAAACGTAATTACGAAGGTGGAAAAAATGCCAAGAAACGCCAAACGCTAGATGACACTGGCCCCTTTTTTGTCAACACCTGTGCCAGTTTCCAGTCTTTTAAGTTACCCATATCCTCAGTGACAACCCTTCAACTCAGATTCTTGTAGGTTTTGATACAATTACGAAGTTGTTATACTTAAAAAACTTGTACTTAGAGACACTGTTATACTTGCAATGTTTTTAAATCTTCAAAGTTGAGGCATTGTTTTATTAAACTTATTTCTTAAATTATCAGGATACAGGGAATTTCCATCCCTAGGTCATTGGGAGTCCCCTAGCTTACCAAAATTGCAACATGTTTCACAGGATGTACACTGGCGGTTTGCATAAAAAATTAGCTTTAGTTAGTCCTTATATACCAATCCATCCTTGGTCAACACCAGGTCAACTTCTATGCTTAGGGTTAAATTCAGCTTTTTAGCAGAGACCGGTAAGTCCTATTTCTTGTAAAATATTATTGGTCTGAAGGGTTTCATCAAGTAACATCTTGAAGGGGATGTGTAGTTTTCTCTGGTCCTTTTACTTTATATTCCAAGGCCCTTAACGAGTCAGTTTCTGCCACACCTATTGATTCAAGCAATGCTCAGTTAGGTCTCAGAAAACAACTGCCTACTACCTAAAAATTATTATTATCAATTTCAAAGAACTTAATAATTGGGCGCAAAATTCAAAAGTGTAACCATCAAATGTACACCTAGATTTAAAAACGATTTCAAACTTCAAAATAAGCATTAAATATGAAACAAAGCTGTAAAACATAAAAGTCGTTCAAAATCATTTCTCAATGAAGAAATTCACAAATTTTATTTCTACTCTCCTAATTTTACAATTTCTTGCTCGAAATTCGTCAATAAATCTCTTCGACAGCGTTTCAAATTGTAAGAAAATTTAAGTAATAACTGTTGAGAACACATCTTAAGTCTAAATCGTGTAGGTTGACCAATCAACTATCAAATAAAGACTTTTAAATAAAGAATACCCAAATAGCTATATTGAAGGAAGAGTATTTGTGACTCATTTACCTTCTGCACTGACAAGGACTTGGCAGAGGTTTTTGCCAAAAAATCTGCTTTATCTGCACTGGGTCGTTGCCAAAAAGAGGTCTCGGCTGAAATATCTTCACTGGGTGACAATTACACTCTTCTGTTTCATGATTATGTTCCTTCGTTGTTTTATCGTATGTCATGTGTAGCATAGCATATGTAGTATAACAATAATGCTTCTGTAATCAGTTAATTACACGAGTAAAATCAGTTGATTACACGAGTAAAATCAGTTGATTATACGAGTAAAATTGAAGTAGAAATTTTAATCGATGTTTCCTGAACATGATCCCTTTTCCAATTAAACTGCATTGATTAGAGTAATAATTGTAAATGTATCAATTGACCTAAACGTGTTTTTTTGTCATAGGAAATAATTAACTAAAAAAGCTTTTCCTAGAAAAATTTAAAAAAAAGTAAAAAGAAACATTAAAGAATAAAACGAGAAGAAATTAACCAAAGAAAGAAAGAAATCCAAGACGAATAAAAATGAAAATGAAGGCTCTAATGTCTGAAGCTTACAGCCGTAAGTCGTTGGGTCAATAGCTTTCAATATAGGAACGCGTACCACGCTTTGGGAGTTTCAGTTTTCCTTTCCCGCCGTGTTGCTTAATCTTTTTCTTCTTCTTAAGATGCCAAGCCTTCTGGAGCTCACTTCGGTCTCCTTTTCGCTTCATGACGATTTTCTATCTGCAGGTGATGAGGGGTCACTAAGTCTTTCTATTATCTGTCCAATCTAATCACAAGTGTTATTATACCTCAAGAAATTGAAGATATTTCTATGCAGCTGTCTTTCAAAGTTAGCCGGTAGGCCTGAGAGCAGCAACACGTTGAGTTCAGGCTGGTCGTTCGCATTGATGAAGATCTTCCTAATATCTACTACTTCTCGTTGGATGAATTGACATCCAAAAATAAAGTGGCTCAGGGATAGTCGATCAGAGTTGCAAAATCTGATGCATGGATAAGCTTGTTTATGCCAAGAACACTCCTCTTTTCTCTCAGGATCAGAGAGTTGCTTTTAATTCTATAATAAAGAACACTAGCTGCCCTTGAAGAACGGGAAGAGTATTTTTGTTTTTGAAAGAGTTCTTCTTCTAAGCATCTCTCTGAAGTGGGGTTGATTGGAATATCTAAGGACCTGCTGGTCAGCTGGTCTGCTACCGCATTATGATTGATGGCTTGGGATATGCTGGAACTTGATTTTAATAAGGACATTTTTGAAGACTAGTTATTTGCTCTCTTATTGTCCTCAGCTTTGAGTCCGTAGTGATTTACAAGTTTATGCTTTATAAGTTCAAATTTTCTCTAGTGGCCATCTTTCGATTAGCAGTGTGGACTCAAACATGCAAGGGACATTGTTATTTAGGATTATTCTCAAAGGACTTGAATTTCGCAGACAGGTGCGATTTTTTTTTCAGAGTGAATATTTGACAATTCGCATGTAAAAACAACGGAAATATTTGGACTCGGATCAACCTGGCTTAGGCCTACTCTAATTTCATCTGAATTCTCGAAAGCAAAATTTTTATAAAATTTAAGGAATATGATTTTCGCGTCGGTAACATTTGATTCGAATTTTAATCAAAATCCTCAATTCTCATCAACAGTATCTCATCAACAACAACACTTTAACAACAATATCTCCAAACAACATGGCAATCATTACAAGTCTAAAAATTACATTTGAAGACGGGGAATAGACAATGATAAGTAAATGGAATGTAGTAAGATTCTTTTTTATATTTATTTTATTCTTTTGTGTTTGTTACCCATTTTTGTTATTGTTTCTGGTTATTCAAACTGTAAATTCTATGTTATTATTTGCTGGCATATCATCCTTTTTTTGATGATTCAGCAGCTCGTCACTCTAAGTTAAAATAGTATGGTTCAATATCTTTTTAGCTTATTTTTGACAATTTTTCACTCACAATTCTTCTTCTTTTTTTAATTCGGTGCCCGCTGCTATAAAACTGCAAGTAGAGATTTTTTTCATCAAAAATTGAATTCCGGATGTTCCTCAGTTTTTTAGGATATATATTTTTTGCCATGGCCCAAAACGGCTTTTATGGCAATAAATATATATATATATCTATCTATCTATAGCTTTATGTCGAGAAATCATTCTTTTAAAGAAGTTTTCAAAAGTGCTGGTCGCCCCTTTTGTTATACACCTTTATACTATTCTATGCAGTCAATAAGACTAATTTTCCAAGTTTTCCCATATTAAGATAAATGCTTTTAAAAGAATGAAAAGTTTTATAATTAAGCTAAAGCGACAAACATTTTGCTTTACGATATTCTTAATAATAAATAAATAATAAATATAATCTTAAGTTTTGTGTGGGATTTACGAAGCTCTTTTTTTCTTGTTTTAAAAAGCATTATCATATAGACTTGGCTGGATTAATTTTTTTAACCTTTTACAAGCGTCTTAAACATGGATCGGAGAGTTCTCTATTAAAATAGCTTTAAAAGAATGGTATCCCTTAGTGGATCTATTGTTGTTTGTTTTATTTACATAATAAAATATTTCACATAACATGTGAAATATTTTTTGAAGAAATTTAATAAGCAGTGTCAATTTTTAGATTGCTGAAAATGGAAAAATCGGAACTTTGCAACGCGCAGTTATGTTTTTTAAATAAGTTTGATAGGAAGATTTCAATTAAATTCTAGATCAAACGTCTCATGTGCAAAAATCGCATTCCTTAAATTATTTTGCAAATTTCGCTTTCAAAAATTCAGATTATAAAATACGAAATTAGAGCAAGCTTCTACTCGATTCGGACAGGTTTTTGCATGCGAATTGCCAAATATATAAAAAAAAAATTCACACATGTCTGCGAAATTGGTCTGTATGGTCCGAGCGGGTCCACATGATTCTTAGAGAATGATCCGAAATAACAATATTTTGTGCATGTCTGAGTCCAGACTATAACTCATAAAAGCCACAACAGGGAAATGGCCACAACAGAGAAGGTCACAAAAAAGAAAACCCTTGTCCCTTAAGCCCAATCAGCATCAGGGTTGCCACCCCTAGTGATTTATCACTATTTCTAATGTTTTTTTATACTGCCTAAACAAAAAAATCACTAAATCAGCGATTAAATCACTAGATTATAGGAGAAAATCAGTACATTCTAGTGGTTATTTCTCCGGGCGGCAACCCTGATCAGCAGTAACAAACCTAAAAGAAGTAACTAAAATGAAACTTAATTTATTTAAGTGTACTTTGAACAAACTTAATTTGTCAATTGGAATAAAACATTTACCACAAGGAGTCCAGTGCGGAAAGAAAAACTGAAAACAAATTTTGCAATTCCCTGTTTCCCAAAGTGTGGTTTGTGGAGGTTTAAAAGAGGTGGTTACATGCACCTCCTGGAGTGCGAGAAGAGGTTTAAGAGGTCCGCATTTCAGAGGAGCTTGGTGGGGGTATGCCCTGCTCCGCAGGCTATTGACCATGAAACTGCATCTCCGACTGAAATTAACAAACAAAGAGCCAGGTTATGATGATCTGTCATATCAACACAAACAATTGCACCCTTCTCATTCATTCAGATAGATGTTATCATGGGCGCCCATATGGGGGGGGGGGGCCGGGGGGCTCCCACCCCCCCTGGCTGAATGATGCTGCCTTATTTTTATATTTTTGTTCTGAGATTTATATTATATAGCATTAAAAGTACCAATTAGATGAGGTTTGCCCCCCCTGGAATTCAGCTTATGGGAGCCCATGGATGTTATTCACTACATAACTTTTACTTATCTTTATTATGTAGTATTACTCACTACATAACTTTTACTTATCTTTATTATGTAGTGTTATACACTACATAACTTTTACTTATCTTTATTATGTAGTGTTATTCACTACATAACTTTTACTTATCTTTATTATGTAATGTTATTCACTACATAACTTTTACTTAGCTTTATTATGAAAGGTGCTGCTTCAAAACTAAATTTTTAATTTAATTTAATTAATCAAAATAGAATTGTTATTATTTAGAACAAAATTTATATAAAATTTTATTACAAATTATTTAAGATTTTTTTCAATATTTAGAAAAAAAGGAGACAGGCAACTGATGAAAAAACAGGTTACTGATCGTGGAACCGCTTCTCAGACTGAAATTATCTGAGTTATTCATAATATTTCTGTTGTTGTTTAGTGTTACTATTGTTTTGTTTATGACAAAGTATGTTTATGACTGTTTTTCTTACTTTTACGCTCCGTCCTTTCCATGCAGATGGTGACGAGTTTCCAAATAAACACACATAAATATAAGTTTTATTTGTCTTTATTACGAAAAATTAAATAAAAAAAACAAGTTTTTTTAACTGAAAGTAAGGAGCGACATTAAAACTTAAAACGAACAGAAATTATTCTATATATGAAAGGGCTGTCCGTTCCTCAACGCCTCGCTCTTTACGCTAAAGTTTTTCATTGTTTAAAAAAAATAGAGTTGTGAGAAAGTCAAACTTTAGCGTAAAGAGCGAGGCGTTGAGGAGGGGATATATATATATATATATATATATATATATATATATATATATATATATATATATATATATATATATATATATATATATATATATATATATATATATATATATATGACGGGGTTTCAACAAAAAGTTGATGATGAAGTAACAATACTTTTTTTCCAGAAATATGGCAATTAAGCCGTTAAGGCTCCTGGTTACTGCACTACTAATAGGCAATGCATTCGGCCAGTCTGCACGTAACTGTCCAGACAACAGAGTGAGCTTTGAACTAGTGACAGGATATGTTTATTCAGCACCTTCGGACCTTCTTGACAGTCAGCCAGGTGTATTGATGCTAACAGACTGTATCAACAGTTGTATGCAGAATAGGACTTGTCAATCAATTAACTATGAAACCGGACTTTGTGTTTTATTTGGGTCAAGTGCTGATGAAGAACCAGGTAGCTTTTAGCTTTTTATTCTTTGTTTGCAATTGCCATGATTAGGCTCAAACAGGTTCCGTCCAGGCCTGGAATGCAACTTTTATGACACAGATTATCGATTAGGTTTCACCAAATATATCACTTCAACATTATTGCAAACCTCAAAAGCCATCCGATCAGATGATTTGCCTTCCTGAAGCTTGACAATGTACAATGACATTGCGCGGGCAGAACGTTATCCAGTCCAATGCAAGTACGGACTGAGTGTTATCCAATCTAATCCAATGACATTAAGCGAAGTTGCCCGGGCGGGTGAGTTTTGTTATTTAGCCAATGAAATTAAGGATCACTTCAGCCCATGTATTTTGCTGGAGTGAGAAATCCGTTTACCCTTCAGTCTGTGTTCAGGATCTCAGACATATTTTATCATGAATTTGTGTGTACCAATGTATATTAATAGAAGTTAATTTTTTAAAAGAACTTATAATGAATCAGTTATCTAGGACAAGGGAGTTCAAATTAGGGCCTCTATCTCAAATACAGATTATCAAACAGGAAGTAAAATTCCTGATGCATTTTACAAGCAATTTCAGAGCTTAATGTTTGTGGTACAATTGTCTACGTGTTATTTTTCTGCTCTCTTAGGGTTCCAGTTTATCAGCAAAATCCAAAACATTTTCTATCAATCTAAAACTGACCGGAGGTGGTTTTACAGGGGTGACAGAGGGGGCACTTGCCCCAGGCACAAAAATTTTAGAAGCGTAAAATTTCAAATAAACTATCTAACGGTTATAATCTATTTATAATTTTGAATTTTTTTTTATTAAAATACAGTAGAGGGAGCAGTTAATAAATAAAAACGATTCATAAATAATTAAATGATTAATAAAACAAAAACAATAAAAAACAATTATGCAATAATTAAAATAATTAATATATTAATTAATTTTTTTAATTAATTAAAATTAATTATTTTAAATTCATTCAAATAATTAATAACAACTAAATAATTTAAATAATAAATTTAATGTAATCAAAAATGAAACAATGATTAATTAATAAAATTAAAAAAATAATTTTGTCAATACATGAAAATTTTGTTAAAATTTTGGCTGGAGAATTTTGTGGGAGACAGGGGGAGGTGCTAACCAACATTTTGTTCCGGGTGCAAGAGAGGCCAGAACCGCCACTGTAACTGGGATTCAGCTCTATCTATCTACCAAAATATACTTTCGAAATTTAGTGTAGGCCTACATGGTTTTTTAAATTGAAAATACGTTGAATACTGGTTTGAACTTTTGGAATAAGGACAGTTTTTTCCTTTTGGTGCCAGTTGCAGCTGCAGACTTGTCACCAAATGGCTCTATTTAGAGGGAACATATACCTAAACACAAACTTATAAGAGATCATTTATCTAAGAAAAGGAAGTTCAAATTGGGACCTTCTATACCAGGGAAAGATTATCAAACAGGAACTCATCTATCTAAAATAAAATATTTTCTCGAAATTCAGCTAGTTGCATTGATAGGACATATTTAGACTCACTGGTAAAAATAGTCAGAGGCGGTGGGTTTCTCAGCGCCCATGGGCAATGTCAGTAGCGGTTTTAGGCCTCATAACCTAGGGGGGGGCAAATTACATCTAGGTATACCAAGGTATATAAAATAAAATTAATTTAAGGTCACATGTAAGGAAACTGGGGGAGCAGTTGCTTTTCCAGCGTGTCTGAGCTCACCAGCATGTAAGGGACTGCATAAACACTACAGAACAGGATCTGTCAATCCATGTAACTGGATTATATATTGTATTTGGGTGAAATGCTTATAATGATACAAGTAGCTTATTTGTTCTATCCCCTGTACAATGTCTTCAACTTTTTTAGTCTAATGTGTCCTTTCCAAGGCCAAATGGATGATCTGCCAGAGCCCTTATGATGGTAGCAAATAGTCTTTTATATTCAAGTTAAATAAAAAAAAGGTTTTTTTTTTAACTGAACGTAAGGAGCGACATTAAAACTTGAAACGAACAGAAATTATTCCGTATATGAAAGGGGCTGTCTGCTCCTCAACGCCTCGCTCTTTGCGCTGAAGTTTGACTCTTTGTCCTAACTCTACTTTTTAATACACTAAAAACTTTAGCGTAAAGAGCGAGGCGTTGAGGAGCAGACAGCCCCTTTCATATACGGAATAATTTCATATACTTTCATAACTTACAGGCCTCTCCCCACGCACTGTGGGGGCTCATTTTACACCTAAGGACATAATTGTTTGATCTTGCAGCTACAGTGAACAAAATGGCTATCTCAAAATTTGGATCAGATAATTTTGGGGAAAAATTGTGGCGTGGGAGGGGACCCAGTTACCCTCCAATATTTTTGTTCACTTAAAAAGGGCACTAGAACTTATAATTCCCATTGGAATGCACCCTCTCCCGATCTTATAGGGCCATTATTTCGACAAATTCACCCCTGGAGAACAAAAAACCAACAAATAAAAACGTTTTCACTAGAATTTTATTATATTAGAGTCCTAAATATGGTTGCCCGTGGAAATTCTCCGGAGTGGACATGCCTGAAAGACCTGTCCGAGGGGGTTACGAAAACGGTGCCTTTTGCTAAAATATTGCTGTTTATCGTATCTTGAAGAATTTTGTACTTTTGTATATTTTGGAATTCCAAAATATGAACCCAGTTAACTGTTAACTGACATCCATGTACGGTGATCTTTAAAGATGACGAATATTGCTGAAGAAGTATTGCCCCAATTACATTCCCCAACATAAAAACTGTAAAATTACACTAGGTTCACCAGTAATGTCTTTTATCAAGCTGAAAAAAGCAGAACAGTACCATACAAAGCAATTATGGTTTTTCGCTTGTTAGGTACGCAAAACAGTGGCTCCAAACATCTGTCTCGATCTTTAGGGCATTCTGTGAAAACCTGACTATAATTAGGTTTTTCAATTTAATTTTTAACTTATTCATTTTCAAATTGAGTCTTGCTAATAGTCAAACCATTCAATATAATGAACCCCAAGTAAATAGTAACCCCTTGATTAGGTTATTCTCTCTTCAGAGACGCTACTGCCTGTTTAACGACACCACCTCGTTGTTATGGATAAATCTGACAGACATTGTAATTTTATACAAGTGAATATATGTGTTTTTTAGGAGCTTTAACAGTTTCCCAATTTCCTGTTTTTACAATTTACGTGCAGAAGAACTGTTTGGGTGCAAGACCTGATGGACCAGTTGCTCTGCCAGTCTTATCAACCACGAGAGGTCAATCATCAATCCAAACAACAGTAAATACATTCTTTGCCGATGCTACAGAAGAAGCTACAGGTAATTTTCTAGGGTCTTTGCTTGTGTAAAATTGTTGTTAAGATAATTTTAGTTACTGGGCCGAGAAAGAGTTTGATCTGGGCAAAGGAGCATTCAGATCTTATAGGCCCCTTAGCAAGCAAAAAGAAGATACGAAAATGTCCATCTATTTATCGTCGCATATGCATAGCTCTTACTCTTCGGGCCCTAAAAATATGGTTGGCCCAAAGAACTAGAAAGATGACCCTAAAAGGAACCGGAGAACAATTGTTTAGACCGAATTATACTTTTTTCAGCTATATAAAGCTTCAGTATTTTTTTAACCCTTCAAGTGAAAAGGACCTGCTAAAATTCAAAATCTCTCAATTCCCATTCAATTCAAGAAATTTATTATAACTTATTAAATATTTTCACTTCCATTGGCTTGCCAAAAATTAAAACTTTGAATGGCATTGCAACTTGAACTTCATAAGATAGATAATGTCGTCATCGTCATAGAACATCGCAATTTCTTACAGAAACAATATTCGAAATAATTTGGAACTTTATAACAGAGATAACGTCGTCATCGTCATAGAGACATCGTCATAGAACATCGTAACTTCCTATAGAAACAATATTCGAAATAACATAGAACTTTATAACATAGATAACGTCGTCATCGTCATAGAGACATCGTCATAGAACATCATAATTTCCTATAGAAAAAATATTCGAAATAACGTAGAACTTTATAACATAGATAACGTCGTCACCGTCATAGAACATCGTAATTTCCTATAGAAACAATATTCGAAATAACATAGAACTTTATAACATAGATAACGTTGACCTAATACAGAGCTGTAGAGGTGTTGATTCAACCGTTGTTGAGACCAAAAAACTGCAGATATACAGCAGAAACTGTAGATAATGATATCCAAAACAGAAAGTACTTCAACAGAAAACATTCAATGTCTTTTTGCTTTATTCAGCTTGATAGTGCTGCAAAATATTAATACATCATATTTAGTGTCTTGGTTCTCAAATATTTATACTGTTTTTTTTTGGTAAAAATTCAAGAGTTGCCTTTAATTTCTCGTTTTCAAATGCTTTAAGTAATGTAATTTCAAATGCTTAAACTAAATTTAGTGCAAAAGCCAATAATGATGACTTTTGTTCAGTTGTTGAAATCATGACTATCTTAATTTTCAGTGCCTATAACGAAAGAAACGTCCCCACAACTGACAAAAAAAACAGCGTCTACGACACTTCTTAAAAGGGAAAATTATTCTCTTACTCCCTGTATGTGCCGACAGAATCTAAAAATTACTTCACTCCATAATCACTCATGCAACCATACGGAATAAGAATCATGAGTATCTTAATTTTCAGAGCCTATAACGGAAGATACGTCCCCACAAGCCAGAAGAAGAAAGAAACAAGGCAGATCAGAAATGCCATCATGTGACAGAGCTTGGAGCTTTGAACGTGTTCTTGGTTATGAACTACGCGCTGCAGCCAAAAAAACAGTTCGAGTTGCATCCAGGCAAGATTGCGAGGAAGTCTGCCTTAGAGAGACTGATTTTGAGTGCAGGTACTATTTTTTCTAGATAAAAGTAATCTCAACCTCCAGAAGACTCGCTATTCTTTAGGATACCAAATGCTACCAGTAACGTGTATAGCTTCAGTGGAACCTATATTGATAGTTTGGGTTTAGGGGAGAGAAGAAAGTTTTGGCAAAGTTTAGATTGGCAGCCGGCCCCTACTTTTGCCCGATGCGTGGATGTGCGAACGAGAATCTCTTTCATTTTGTATACGAATGTGAAGGACTGTCTGAGCAGCGGAATGAATGTTTTGGAAGAGTGTTTGGGAGTGAGCTTTGTTTAATTGAGCGGATGTCTGTGAGAAGCGCGCGTGCTACTAAACAGTTGCGCAAATTTCTTCGTTTGGGGTTAAACATAGGAAATTATATTTGAGGGGGTAGTTTGTTAAGGTTTTTAGGGGTTGAAGTTTTTTATGGATGGGACTTCTTGGTTAAAACTGTTGACCTTGTTGTGTCCTTTTTTCTTGGTATGTATTTTTTTAAGTTATATTTTGCTCTTCGGGCTTAGTTGGTAGTTGTATTTTGTGTGTTGCTATGGCCCGGGGGCTGCGATAAAATCTTATCTTATGATAACTTGAAAAATTTTCAATTCTCCTGTTTGTGGGGCTGTAATGCTTAATTTAGGTAATTTGATAAACATAAATACCTCTGAGCTGATCTAGTCAACCCTAGTGCTACTGCTAGCAACTCACTGCAGCACCGAGCCGTCTAGAGCCAACACAGCTGCGCACACTCCTCTTCCACCCTAAGACCACCCAAACTTTAAGTTTATGTAATTCTTTTGGGATTCAAGTTAACGAGACACATTTGTGTTTATTGCTTTAAACTTGAAAGACGTTGTTCAGATTAGAATAATAGTCAAGATCATTGTATATAAATTTATATAAATTTAAATTTATCCCCAGTGGTCTAGATGTACAAATTAACGCCGATCGAGAAATATGTTTGGGGACCGGTTTTCAGCTATTGCCCAATTTATTCCTTTCTTTATTTGAAATTTTCGTTTATTGTAAATTGAATGGGTATTCCCTACGAGATTAACTGTTTTGTCATTATTTTGTTTAATACTTTTTTATTATATCTTTTCACAAAGTTATGAAGTTCCACGAGGGTAGAAAGAAAAATCCGTGCCAGAGAGAATCTTTATTTTTTGCCAGGTGGTCACTCTCAGTAGGATCTTTTTTTTTTCTTTGTAGCGTTGCTTTTTCGTAGATGCTGAATTTCTTTTTTATCATAAGCTACACTCCAGCTACAGCCAGGGGTATAAATCATGCCTGAGTTGATTTTAATTTTTTACATTTCTAAAAAAATTAATTTATTTTTCTTAAATAAATAAAAAATTACATTTCTAAATAAGATTATGTTAAAAACATAATCTTTATGATATATCTGGAAATAAGCCAGAAACCAAACTTGCAAAAACAAAAAAAAACGTCAGTTTTTCTGGACGATCGAATGCTTCACAGGGATGGAGGTGTTAAAACGAAAGTATTTGAAGCTGAATCGAAATACAGGTTCATTTACTGAAAATAAAATGGAACATAAATGCTGAAACCCGACAATAAAACACAAATAATTAAAATCGTGACTTCTTAATCGTGATATTTATGCAGTTTAATTAAAAAGCTGAAAAAAGACTATTCCAAAATATATACAGTTGTACATATTTCTTCAGTAGCTTGATTTCAAATTAGCACAAATATACACTGAGAACATGATGAGATGACTTGTCAGTCACCAGTCACGCATCTGTTGAAAAATATTCAGCTGCCAGCTGCTGCATACTGATTTTTGTAATCTGGGGCACGCGTTTTGATAAATAGCTCTAAGCATCTGCATCATGAAATCTTAACAGGATCAGCTATTACTACAATACTAAAAAATCAGAAAGAGCATATGCTATTTTTATTTCTCAAGTTTGTAGAAATGCGATCATATTATAGATAATGGACACAGACAGCGACTCTATGCAATATACATTGGCATGCTAAGTTTTTGAGTGATGAAAATGCAAACATTTCGGTCATACGTTGCCAAATAAATTATTAAAAAAAGGAACGATTTTTGGTATCTTTACGATCTTAGGTTCTCAAGGATCTTAACAGGATCAGGTATAACTGCCATACTAAATATCACTAGGTAACATCTGCTATTTTTATTCCTCAAGTTTGTGGATAACCGATCAAAAAGACAAACATAGTTAATAGAACATTGATAGCAATTCTATGCAATACAAATTGGCATGCCAAGTGTTTTGGTGATGAAAATGCGAACACTTCGGTCAAATATTGCCGAACAAATTATTTAAAACGGATCGGTTATTGGGATCTTCGCGGTCTTAGGGATCTCAATTACCTTAACAGGGTGAGTACTATTGTAATACTAAAAATTACTAGGTATTATCTGCTATTTTTGTTTCTCAAGTCTGTGGAAATTTGATCATAACATTGACGCAATTCTATGTAATACAGAGTTGCGAATTTGTGAGGTGATGAAAATGCAAACGTTTTGGCCAAACATTCCCGAGAAAATTACTTAAAGGAAAAAACTTGTGATATTATCATTATGACTGTTATGTCCAAAATCTCCAGAGTCATTTTATTAGTAATTTTATTGGTAAAGTTGGCACAGGGTTGCCAACTTTCCGACAAAAAGTGCCAAAAATTTGGTTTCTAAAAAAAAATCTTGACTAAACCGAACTATCCGTCATGTACTGATTTTTCTGGTCAAGCTGGTGGAATATGGATGCATGGCTATAGAAGCCGAAATGAAATTGCAGAAAATGAACATCAAACTTGATTTTTCATGTATCAATTTTAATACTGCAGGGAGGATAACCTATCTTTTTAAGCGTAAAAAGGCTTAAAAATATTAGTCAGTAAATATTACAATTGAAAAGCCTTGGTGGTTTTAATTTTTCATTTTTTTTTTAATGCTCTATAAGTTACAAAGCTTTTGAACAAATCCTTTTCATAACACCGCCTTTTTTGCTCGCACGAAGGTTAAGATAGCTAAATCACGTTCTGATGACAATAAATTTCCAAAAGATTATTGGAAATATTTATAAATTGGGCTTATTGATTTACTGATTATTGGGCTTATTGATTATTAAGATTATTGGGCTTATTTACATATTTTATATAAATTAAATAAATAAGATTATTGGCCATACATCTGGTACCAAACGAACAGCAGGTTGTCTTCGGATGGGATAGAGGCTATAAAATGGGATCTGAAGGAAATTTGAAATTCAGAGGAGGGAGAAAAGAGTGATCCTTTGAACACAGGGAGGCGGAGGAGGAGCGTGCACATCTGTGTTAGCCTCAGGCGGATTGGTGCTGCGAATGAGTGGTTAGAAATAGCAATGTTTCTTACTTTTTATATTATCCTCCCAACCATATTGTACCAGGTAATGCAGACAATTGTAGCATATATCAAATGTATCAATTTTTCTACCAGTTTCTTTGTCTGCTCTGACGAGAGAACAAGAAATTGACGGGAGACTCGTTTTCCATGCGGAAAGATCATAAAAGCCCAATTACGTGAAGACAGTGGGACAGACAAACGGTATCAATGGGTATTTTTTTTCTGAACAATTTATGAAACGCTACGCTTTTACGGTGACCGCAGAATATATATTATACCAACAAAGAAACTAAATTATAGGGTGAATAACCGAAAATTACTTAATTGCTTTCTCCTAAGGCTACCCTTAAAAACAACTAAAGGAAGTTATTCCGGTGTTAAGCAGAAAAAACGGTAAAAATGACAAAAGACTTGAGGTCTGCTTCATTAACAAACACTATTTAAGGCGTATTACTGAAATTGATATATTTTAAGACAGAGATATACCCAATCACGACAACGATATTTGCCTATTACGATAAAGGTATATCCTATTATTATTATCATCCAATCAACAGAAATGATTCTACTAATGATGTTGCCTTAAACGTTTCTAGGCATATATCTAACTAGACACGCAGGTCAAAGCCCCTATATATCTACCATTTTATAACTAATTTTCTGAAAATAAAGGTGAGATAGACCCTTTTGTTTTGGGGAGGATGATATGTATTTATAGAAATTTTCTAATCTTTCCTAACTTATAGCATAGTCTTTTTTAAATTATCTTCTATATGCTATAAGTTGGCATGTAACTTCTATATATAAGTTTAAAATTAAAGGATGTATGTCACATCTTTAACTGAAAATAAGTCATAGAATGGCAGATACATAGGGGCTTTTCACCATGGAATAGTTGTAACAATTCATTAGTTAGAAATTTTCAAAATCAAATTAAAATATAAAATTTCTGCTTTAAAATATAATCACAAATATAATCTTAAACTCAAAGTTCGACAACTTTAAGAAATAATAAATATATTGTTGTTTTTTTTTTAAACTCGTTTTCAAATGGATTTAATAGCAGAAAATAATTTCTTTTTTCGAGAATCTATGAATAAAAGTGAAAACGAGGAACGCAAAACGGATTGGGCTTTACATAACATCAAAATAAAATTGATCAAAATTATATATGCACAAGCTGGTACGCATACAGGGGGCCCTCCTAGCCCCCCCCCCCTAAATCTTACCTTTTATTTATTTTTCCATAATTGTTTGATATTTTTCACAGAATAAGAGATTTGAAGGATTCCCTCGCCCCCCCCCCCGAAACAAATTCCTGCGAACGTACCTGTCCACAAATGAAAAAAGTCGGTGAGTTTAGCGAGTTAAAAAGATCAAGTTATGTAAAGCTCAATCCGTTTTGCGCCCCTTGTTTTCACTTATATTAATAGATTCTGAAGAAAAAAGTCTAAAAAAAAACAAATTAACAAAAACCTAAAAAGTTTTTAGCCATCTCTATGACAAAATTTGTCTTATCGAAGATTTGAACCAAAGTTGTCACGACCACAGGCAAGTGTTCTTACCGCTGAGCTTTCAAATCTTGTATGAATAGTGTTTTTTATTATAATATTTGTTGTACCCAATCACTCGTTTATGCTGATTTATTTACACAGGAGAGAGTATACAAGAGGTAGGAATTAATGTCTCATATTCTTGCACTGTCATCTGAACTGCAAAAATGGCCCACAAATTAAAAAAAATATATTATTTGACAAAAGTACAAAATATAAGTTAAAATAAAACGCTAAACGAGTTAATGAGACAGTAGAATATAATACGTCTGACAAGGATAGACATACAATATAAAAGTCTAAACAAAATAACCTAACAAAAGACTAAAAAGTCTTAAGCTTTCTCTAAGACAAAGCTTGTCTTATCGAAGATTCGAACCAAAGTTGTCACGACCACAGGCAAGTGGTCGTGCGCTTTCAAATCTTGTATGAATACTGTTTTTTTTTAATTTTTGTTGTACCCAATCAGCCGTTTTTTACACTTTTTTTTATTACAATTTTTTAACTTATAGATCCGCTAATTTCAATACAAACACGCAAGAATGCAGTACATCTGACATGGATAGGCACACAATGTCTGGAATGGGAGCCTTTCGCGTAAACGATGCTATTGACTACTTAGAAAATAACTGTGTGGATGATCCAGTCAAACTCTGCGAGTTCCAGAAATTTGATGGCAGAATCTTAAAAACCGTTGACTCAGTTTTTCAGGTACTCTTTTTTATATTTTTTTTTTCTAACCTCGACAAGGTCTTCATGTACTCACGTACTCGATGATAAAAGTGTGGATTGTGTTCTGATGAATCGTTTTTTTTTTTTTTGCAAATTTTTATTTATTTATTTATTTTTTGTCTAAGTAGGTCGTTTTTCTGAAAACTAGTAATGTCTATAAATAATAACAAAACCACCAGATAAAACATCTTGCAAACATCATTAGATTCATTTTAAATAAATTAGCTCAAATTTGGCTAGTATATATAATATCAAAATTCGTTTAAATGACTATCTAATTTGAAGGCACAAAATATTTCTAGTAAAGACTAAAACTATCTCTTTAAAACCATCTTTCAAAGCTTAAAAGGATGCGGTACCTTAAAATCATTTTGCGACACTCAGCTGACTGTCACAAAGAAAAATAGGCCATTAGCAAAGTCTCCTGGGGGACTAGCCATACTCGAGAGCTGTCAAGAATCTATGATTTGACTGAAAAAAAACAATGACATTTTACGTCCCTTTTACCGGCAAGCTTGTCATTTAAAGCGGGTAGCACCACGAGGAACTCCCAAAGCGGCCAAATGGTTCAAATAATAACTCCTTTGAGCTGAGTTTTCTTAGCAGTTATCCTAGAACATTTTAGTGACTGCCCTTTCTTGAGCTAAAAAAAAAATTCTTCTCAATTTTATCGGAATAAAATTCAAGCTTTACAAGCATGTAAGTTTCACCAAGCTGAATATTTCTATCTCCGGCATCACACGGAAGTGTAATAGTTTTTGTAAGATTTCCAGGAAAATAGCTGTCGGTTTTTAGTTTTCTCCAGGAAAGTAGATTGTAAGATTTCCAGAAAAGTAGCTGTCGGTTTTTAGTTTTCTCCAGGAAAGTAGATTTCCAGGAAAGTAGATTGTAAGATTTCCAGGAAAGTAGCTGTCGGTTTTTAGTTTCCTCTCATTCACTCAGATCTCTTATCCAAGCTTTAGAAGCTATCGCAAGACCGCCCAATTAATTGTAACTAGTTTGGGTACTTATGTATTAGCTGGTACCCACGCGATATATTGTGCGAAAGGAAACTAGTCAAACGGGTATCTGTCAATAGAGAATTGGATCGCAAACCGTGGTTTGTCATTGCACTTACAATATCTAAACTATTGGTTTTTGGGTTTTAGGGGGGAAAAGGTACCTAGGTTAGGTTAAGTTACATATTTAACATATGCTATGCTTTACATATGCTATGTTTACTAGAGTTGGGGCCCACTCACGAGGCAATCCAGATGAGACTAGTTTCCAATCAGTCTAAAACCGGTTCCGTATGAGCCTCCAGCCGTGGTCACAGTTGAGTTGTAGAGTGTTGCCTCAAACATTTTCGGGAAATACTCCGTTGATATTGTCCAATTATTTTGGCGCTCAACATGTCAGATCATTAATTAAACGTGAAATTCGTAGGAGAAGTGGAGAAGCACGAAGAGATGTACAATTATAAATTAATTCTGTAAAATGCGATAAATTTTCTGTTTAAGACAGTTCTTTTGCTGCTCAGAACAGACGAGACTTTGCATTCTTTTCCAAGTAGGGAGGGACCCAATACTCCCTCTGAGCCCTACGAAACCTGCGGTACTCTTAGTAACCAATTAAGTCTTCTTCGTCGGACTGCTCCCACTGCATTGCTCAATTAGATAAACACAACTGATCCACAGCCACTCGCGTCCTTGGGCGGAGACACGTTTCATTCTGGTTGTAAACTGGTCGTATACCAGTTGCATGAGACTAGTTTCCGACCGTTGTCTTGAAAGTTGCCCCGTGGGAGATGGGCCTTAGCAACTAGAATTAGAGCTCGATCGGTTTCAGCAGTAGATTTTCTCGCCTTTCATTGACGTGAAATGTTATGAATCATAAAGTTCTTTCCGTTTCTAATTCTTCTTTGACACGTATGTGTCTCCTCATGACTTTTTTTTGTTTTTCTTTTTGTTTTAAGTTTTCCTTTTACGATTTTCATACTCCTCTTATTATATCAACAATTGTGGATCAACAGTAATTTTCGCGAGAAAACAATTTGTTATGATTGTTTGAAAAAACGGCAATATTTTCAAACCAATTGAACACTGTTTTACTATTTTCAATTAAATTCATGTTTACTCCTGTAATTTTGCCTCTGTGATCAAATTCTGACAGTTCCCATTAAACACAACCAAATTTCTTCAGTTTCCTTTGGAGGGAAAGGGGGTAATGATTCAACAGTAAGTACCTTCTCACGTTTTATTTTAGGTACGAGATCAATTCAACAATAAATAAACAATCGTTATGGCAAACTAGCTGTTTCTTCTCTTCCAAAATTGTAAATACAAAAAAAAAATTCCCCCATAATATTCATCCTTAATATTCCCATAATTTTATCAATTTTATTCTGCACTGAGGAGGTCAAGCGGAGGTCTTGACCGAAATATTTGCATAATTTTTCAATTTTTTCACTGGATGTTAATTGTCCTCGTTTTCTTCCTTTCTTCAAGATTTTATGTTTTAAAAATTCCCCCTCCCACAATATTCTCCCCAAAATTGACAAACAAACATTCCAATTGTGGATCGATTTAATTCAGTGTTGACCAACAAAACCTTTGTCGGTCCATATAACACGACTGGTCGTCAACAAAAGTGCCAGAAAAGTTCTATAATGTTCAGTTTCTGCTTTAGGACGTGCCATCTCTGGACGAATGTCGTCAATTATGTCTATCCGCACCCTATAGATGTCACAGTTTTGACTTCAACGATACTGGTGATAACGTGTGTCGTCTCAGTCATCATGCAATAGCAACTCTGACCCATATTCAGGAGCCATTCCTTGAAATCAATGGAGCATCCACTTATGAATTGAGTTCGTGTTATAATGTCACGATTGACTGCCGATCAGGTACTCTTTCTTCTCAAGTAATCAAATGGGCATAACTGAATTTCAATTAATTTTCTTATTTAAATGTCGAAATACTGTTTATATTGAAAACCAAAGGTATAAAATATTTCATAATGGGTGGTAATCGAAATGGTTAATAACATGTATATAACTAAATTACAATTAATTTTCATACTAAAGTATCGAAATGTAGTTTGTTCTTTATCAGTAACCAAAGATATAAGATATTTCAAACTTTAAAAATAACCAAACGTATTTATAGAAGTAATAAATAAAGTATTTATTGATAAAAAAACGCAGGGCCGTATCCAGGATTTCTGATGTGGGGGGGGGTATAATAAAGCTTTAAAAAAATATTATTATTATTATTATAAAACGTAATATTATTATTTATACATATTATTGTGTTTATACGAGTCGGACAAATATTTCGTTGGGGGAGGTTCGAACCCCTTAACCTCTCCCCTGAATACGGTTTTGATCAAACGTATATAATATCTGAAGATGTGCATTAACCAAAATAATCAACAAGTGCGCATAACTGAACTCTAATTGATATTCATATTAAAATATTGCCTTTACTGAAAACTAAAGATACAATAATATTTAAAATGTGTTGTAACCATAACAATCAACAAAACGTGCATAACTATATTCAACTTGATTTTCTTATAAAAATGTGCAGAAATGGTTTGTAATGAAAACTAAAGTTGTAAAATATTTCAAAATGTACGGAAATCGAAATTATTCAAGTTTAACTAAATTCAAGTTGACTTTCATACTAAAGTATCAAAATGAACAATTTCTGAGACCTGTCAAGCGGAGGTCTTGAGCGAAATATTTGCATAATTTTTTTTTCACTGGCTGTTGCTGTCCTCGTTCTCTCTTCTTCGCGATTTTTTGTTTTGGTTTTTCGAAATGAAGCTTTGTTTTTTATTAATAACCAAATGAATAAACATATCAATATGTATACGTAACCAAAAGTACTAATTGATAACCAAACTACTACTACTAACAACTCACCACAGCACCAAGCCGCCTGAGGCCAACACAGCTACGCACGCTCCTCCGCCATCCTAAACTATTCAAAGCCTCCCTACTTACACCCTCCCAGAAAGTTCCCATTTCCCTTAAATCTTTCTTTACGACATTTTCCAACCCCAACCGTGGACTCTAACTGATGTTCATATTAACGTATTGAGATATTGCCTTTACTGAAAACTAAAGGTATAAAACGTTTCTTAATGTGTATTATCCTTGGTTCACCCAAAAATAATTACTGCGGCAGACAATATTCTTCAATCGCATCAATGAGCAATTTTAGTTGCAGTTTTGTTCACAGAGAATTTTCGAGTTGCAAATGTTTATTGGCAAAATGTAAAAAGTTGAAAAAGTGTGGTTGAATAGACCAGGAGGGTGCTTTACTCCACTGGCGGATCCAGGAGTAAAGGATCCGGATCCTATCTATTTTTTTTTTCAGGGTGATCGTATCGACCCAGTGGTCCTAGAATATCGCGAGAGGGCTCATTCGAACGGAAATTAAAAGTTCTAGTGTCCTTTTTAAGTGACAAAAAAAATGAAGGGCAACTAGGCCCCCTCCCCCGCGCATTTTCCCCCAAAGCCACCTGATCAAAATTTTGAGATTGGCATTTTGTTCAGCATAGTCGAAAATCTAATAACTATGTCTTTGAGGATAACTTCATCCCCCATAGTCCCAAGGGGAAGGACTGCAAGTTGTGTGCTTTGTCCATTGCTTACATATAGCATTGATTGTTGGGGAGTAAACAGACGTTTTCATGGAGGGTGGATTTTTTCTGGTTGGGGATCAGAGGGAGAAGGTTACGTGGGAGGATCTTTCCATGGAGGAATTTCTCATGAGGGAAGAGAATTTTCCATGAAGGGGACGCCGGATTTCCCAACATTATCAAAAAAAACTATCTGCAATAAAAAAACCAACAAGTTTTTTCAACTGAAAGTAAGGAGCGACATTAAAACTTAAAACGAACAGAAATTATTCCGTATATGAAAGGGGCTGTCCCCTCCTCAACGCCCCGCTCTTTACGCTAAAGTTTCACTCTTTCTCACAACTCTACTTTTCAAAACAATAGAAAACTAGCCTAAAGAGCGGGGCGTTGAGGAGGGGACAGCCCCTTTCATATACGGAATGATCTCTTGCACAGGCTGTTATAATTGTCCTTGGAGTATCTCTAAGGAGACTATTCAATTTATCTTCATCACTTCTTTTAAGAGTTATAAACCTACTAGTAGTATATTTATCCTAACACCTGTGGCCTAGGACATTATTGGAAAACACTGAATATACTGTTTGAAATCAGAAAAAGAACAAAAATGTCATAGTTGTCAAATCGTCATCAAGACTAATAGCTCGGGAACAAGAGAAAATGACAAATCACTCTACCCGCGCGATTACTATCATTTATTTGAAAGTTAGGCATTCATATATGGAATCATTTCTGTTCGTTTTAAGTTTTAATGCCGCTCCTGACTTTCAGTTAAAAAAAAACTTGTGTTTTTAACTATTTGTTAAAAACCTAAATATACAATTTTAGTTTTATCTCAAAATTAAGTGCCATGTAAACTAAAAGGAAACACAGAAAGATTTTGGTACTTGTGCATTATATTCTACACAGCGCTATAGACTTACAATGAAATACTACAGGAAACCAGCCAAACGGGTATTTGCAATTGATAAATGGATCGCAAAGCGAGAATTCTTACTGCCTTTACAATATTTAAACTGTTATTTCCTGGGGCTAAGGGGGGGGGGAAAGGTACCTAGGTTAGGTTAGGTAACGTATTTAATAAATACTATGCTTTACCCCCCCCCCCCCTCCCCTAACGTGCAAATATATAGCCCAGATTTGTTTCTAAAATATTATATTTTCATCCAATTTTATTTTATTTCATTAGCATTAACCAAACTTGACTTCTTTCGTGTGTTAGATATAATGCACAAGTAAAAAGATTTTAGAACAGGATGATGAAAACTTAAATTCTGAATGAGAGAAGTAGCAAGTACCACAATATTGACGGACTGTATACTGGGTTTTCTTTGAACAAGAATAATGGCAATATCAGTTGCAACTGAAATTTTCAAGCATAGAGATAGCTGAATAAGAGAAGTAGCAAGTACCACAACATTGACGGACTGTATACTGGGTTTTCTTTGTTTTTATGCGAACAAGAACATGACAATAAGCAACTGAAAGTTCCAAGTATATAGATAGCTTATCAAAGTGCAAGAGTATCCTCAAACAAAACGTAAATAAAGAAAGGGATATGTGTTTCTCTGAATCTTCATTTTCATGTACCATTGACCCAAAATAATTGTTATGCGTGTTCAAGCTGATTAGAGAAAAAACTTTTGAAATTTTTGGTAAGATGCTGTTAGAGGGCCCAAATGGCGACACTGCGTTCAGTCAAAGAGACAAAAGAAAAGCATAAGAAATACAAAGCTAAGAAAACAACAGATAAATGAAACTCGCATCTTCCAATATCAGTTTGATAGCGCAAGAAGTACGAATCCGCAAAACGGAATGACAAGTTAAAATGTCTCTGGTACAGTTTGAATTAATTTAAATTGTAATCAATTTAATTAATTTAGTTGTATCTGATATTTGGCTTTTATTTCAAAGTCAGTTCGAAGTGGTAGGTAGGTTCGAAGTGGTAGGTAGGTTCATGGACATACATAGGGAAGGCCTCGAGACCCACTCCACCTCCCGAAATCCTTAAGTCTCTTGAATTTCCAGGTACTTCTTACTCAAATTATCACATAAATTTAGTTTTATTATTCCCCTTCCCCCCAAAAGTATATTTATACTTTCAAAATTTTCAAATGCCAATATTAAAAAAATTCACCATATGCATACATTCGGGGTTTTATTAATTAATTCACTTTCATTTATTAAGACTTAATCATTATCAGAGTAAGGGTTTATAAAATTTGGATGCTTTCTGAAGATCTGCCCGAGCTTATAGTTTTTTACCCATTGATCTAAAATCAATTCTATATTTGTTCACCCATTGATCTAGATTACTTCTATATCTGTTTCTTTTGTCATTTCTTGCATTTTGCTAGTCATGTTCGTTTCAAAAGTCAAAATTTCTTTGTCTGCTATCAGCAAATAAACCTTTGATAACACTAGTTTAATTACATTTGCTCCAATTCATTCGCTCCTAATTCAATTGAACTTGCTCCAATTTTAATCAATCCTCTTGCTCCCAATTGGAAGACGACAGATGTTGTAACCTATCTTCATTGACGAAAAATATCTTCATTGATTTGAGGCATTCAAGCGTAGGAACAGAAGACTATCTCATTTAAAAAAGTTAATAATTGTGATTTCATGACCCTGACACAAAAAAAAAATAAAAAAAATATTCAGTTAAATAATCGAATATTTCAACACAGTGGATAAAAGTGGAAACGAATACAAATTGCTATGAGCAATTATATCATAACAATCCATTAAAGGATACATATTTTTCTGAGGGGTTGCTCACCCCCTATTGCAAATGTCAGAGCGCTACTTGCTCCGCCACAAAGACCAACCTTCCGCCACGCCGAGCCTCTTGGCGATGAACATAACACAATTCGATCAATGCATGGCACATTTCCACCATGTGTTGAGCGGACCCTCTGGTGTATATATTTTCAAATAATGGATATATTATTTGTGGACTGTACGATGTATGCTCTTTTCACCGTTTATTATTCACTGGGCACATGTCCCGCCTTTCGAGCAAAACCTCCCAACACGCGAGACATCTTTGCACACCACATGGCAAACTCCTGCCGCGCGTATGGCGGGAAACGAATGTTAAACATTTATTGTTAAATAAAAGAAATCAAAACTCAATTTCCCTATTAGATTTCCTCTAAGGTGGTTTCCCATGTTAGAGGAATTCCAAGCAGACAGTGATTTTTTATGGGCCTCCAGTACTAAACTGTACCAATAAAATCAATTGTTACGTTTTTCTAGATACATGAAACTGGTTACAAGTAAAAGTTTAGAATAATGCGTTGTGTATAAATACACAATGGTAATTGCCAATCAAGTGTTTTGGCATTAAGATATAGGAAAACAATAACGCCAAGTTTCCCTATCAATGGACATCGTTTATCAAACAGTTCGTGGTAACGAACTGTAAAAAAGGACCGACCCGTCTCAATAGTAACCGAAACTCTAAAAAACGGATTTTTGGATACCAATAGATACATCAGACGAATCAGATTTTTATGCTGATTTCAAATATATAAGTTTCATCAAATTTATTCTCACCCATCAAATTTACACGCCTGAGAAAATGCGCCTTATTTTCGAAAAAGGGAGAAACAACCCCTATAAGTCATAGAACTTTAATGTAAATCACACCATCAGATTCAGCGTATCAGAAAACCCTACTATAGGGGTTTCAAGCTCCTATCTGCAAAAATGTGGAATTTTGTATTTTTGCCAGAAGAAAGATCCTGGATGCTTTTGTTTTTTTTTTTTTTTTTTTTTTTTTTTTTATTATCTTCCCAGGGGTGATCGTATCGATCCAGTAGTCCTAGAATATCGGGAGAGGGCTCATTCAAATGGAAATTAAAAGTTCTAGTGCCCTTCTTAAGTGACCAAAAAAATAGGTGGGCAACTTGGCCCCCTCCCACGCTTATTTTTTCCTGAAGTTATCCAGACTAAATTTTTATATAGTCATTTTGTTCAACATATTCTAAAATCTAATTAATATGTGTTTGAGGCAGACTTAATCCTCCACTGTTCCCGGGGGAAGGGCTGCAAGTTATAAACTTTGCCCATTGTTTACATGTAGACTAGTATTGGTTATTGGGAAGCACACAGGCGTTTTCAGGAGGATTTTTTTTCTGGTGGGGGGTCAGGGTCAGAGTAGGGGTTACGGGGGAGGATCTTTCCATGGAGGATATTTCCTTGGGAGAAGGGACATTTCTATTAAGGGGGCGCCAGATTTCATTATTTAAAAAACGATCAGAAATTAAATAAAAAACAAGTTTTTTTCAACTGAAAGTAAGGAGCAAAAAAGAGCGAGGTATTGACTAGGGAGCAAACTCCTTAATATACGTAATAAAAACATACGGGTATAGAAATTCGTTACGTAAGTTAGTTTGTAAGTTACGTCTGAACAAAATTTCGAGAGAGCCAATTAGCCAAAAAAAGGAAAATTAATATGCGAATTTCGTTGTCATTATTCATGTACGGTGAGCCAAGATCAAAGCGGCATGAATTAAAAAACGTTCAGAAATTAAATAAAAAAACAAGTTTTTTTTTAACTGAAAGTAAGGAGCGACATTGAACACCTAAAACGAACAGAAATTATTCCGTATATGAAAGGGATTGTCCCCTCCTCAACGCCTCGCTCTTTACGCTAAAGTTTGACTCTGTCTCACAACTTTATTTTTTAAAACAATAAAAAACTTTAGCGTAAAGAGTGAGGCGTTGAGGAGGGGACAGCCCCTTTCATATACGGAAATAATTTCGGTTCGTTTTAAGTTTTAACGTCGCTCCTTAATTTCAGTTAAAAAGCTTATTTTTTTTAGTTAATTTTCGTCTAAGGCGTGTCTGGAAATATTTTCATTCAAGGTCTTGGTTTACATTTTTCAAATTATTTATTGAATTTTTGATGTGCCGAAGAAATTACAGCAACGGTCTTGTCAAAATGAGTTTTCCATTTAAGCATAAATTTAGCTATGTAAAATAAAAAAAAAAAACTAAAAAAAAAAAAGATAGTCTGTTTTTTATATTATCGAGGTAGTAAAAAAAAACAAAAAAAAACTTCAGCTCTACATTTTTTGTTATTACATCTCTTCGAGCCAAAATAGGGCCATATTTCCATAATCTAGGCTTGCGGAAATATTTTCAAAAGAGATGAAAATAAATAATAAATATTCACAATACTGTCTCAAACTGCAGAGGGATGCATTTATTTTTTTTTTATTTTAAAATTACGTAACTGCCACCCAATTTCAGAAAAAATAAAACATAAAAAACAAAAGATCTGTAATTGAAATGATTACCAAAGTCTTCAAAAGTAGCGAAAAAAATGATTCGCCGATTCTTTAATCGTGAATTAAAAGCCGGCAAAAAGGCCTGTTTTTTCTTGAAATAAATTTTTCTCTGAAAATCCTAATACCCATAGCTTTTTTGTATCCTATTTTTACACTAGTTTCATTGTAGGCGACATGGTTGCCAAAATTAAAACCAGCAAAGTTTTCAACGGAAAAATTTACGCCAAAGGCAATCCCACCGCTTGCGTCAATGATGTCACAGCATCCCTAGAATTCGAGCTCCGAATGGGCTTCCGTGACCTGGAATGTGGTGTTCGGTCAGACAGCCCTGGTCGATATTCAAACGATGTCATCTTGCAACACCATGACAGAATTGTCACAAGTGCTGATCTTGGTCTTTCAGTTCACTGCCAGTATGATCTTGGAAACAAATCGGTGTCAAATCAGGTACGATCCCTACCCTATTTACTGCATCTAAGGCATTGTATATAAATAAATTAACAGTAAGATCACGAGTCAGTGATTTTTAGCACTACATCCTTGGCGTGTTCAAACAGCTCCTCCCATTTAATCTGTCATTAGCGGGTCAGTGTACAATGTTGAAGCCAAGTTTTGTGTTCAAGAGAAACCTGACTTGTCTACCCGTGAAAAAATCAAATGTCGCTTATGTTTATAGTTGTTTAAATGTTCCCCGGAGCACTTGCATCTCGGTCCGGGTTTTTATAATGGTTGAGATAGGAAATGATCGTACTGTAGTATATCTATACACAGTGATCTAAGGGTAGACTTTTGCGCATTTAGACCCAGCTTGCCTAGAGTGTGCATCAACTCAGAGGACTACAACCTTTAGTTAAGCTCTAGAATAGTGGTTATTCACAAGGAGACTTGCTAAAACCAAAAGAAAAGTTTTTTGACTTTAATTTTAAGCTTATTTTCAGGGTTTTGTTCGCATGGTTTTATTTTCATGGTTTTTGTTTTTGACAATTCAACCCCCCCCCCGCCCTGATGGTCTGTATTTAGTCTTAGGCTATATAAAAAACTAACATAGAAAATTATGAATTTCTTACTGTGTAATATGCACAAGGTTTCAATTAATCACAAAAACACCTTTTTTCGCCCATGTTTCTAGATATTTTTCTGATAACATAATCTGAAACATAGCTATTAGAATTTGAAAAATGACGCTATCTAGCCTACAAATTTGCAGGGTATATTTACAAATGTTTCAGAAAGGCGTTTTTCGTGGGTCGGCCAAATATTTTGTGGATAATCTCAACGTAGCAATTCTGCCAAGCGAATAGTTGCATTTTTTCAAATCTAATAGCTGTGTTTCAGAAAAACAAATGAAATTACATTACCAATAGATAAAATGGAAAAATAATGAAATGTGATTACTTCCTGCATGTTATAAAGTAAGACTTTAATCGATGTTTATGTTAGTTTATTATAACGCCAAGGGGGGGGGGGTTTGTGTAGCATATAAGGCCATTAGGGGGAGGCGCTGAGTATGAATTATCAATAACGCTAACAAAACCATAAAAATGAGCATAAAATTAGCAATCTAGAAATGTCTCTCTTTTTGTTCTAGCATGTCTCATTCTCGAGAGCCGGTATTGTACAGGTTTACCCAACATTTGAAAGAGTAAAAGTGTGTTGATTCATTATACACATTCTGGTTAAATGTATAATCGTAACCACCCTTGTTGCTACTTAATAAGAGAAATTAGACCTTCAATAGCCGAAATTTATCAAACTAGATTTTGTAAAACAACAATATCTTCTTTTCACATCGATTTTAAGTATGTAACTTATATCAAAGTTTGGCTAGCCCATTAAACGTGGTTTTATTAAGAGATTTACATCCTTTAAAGAAAGCGATGAAATCATCCCGAAGTAAAATCAAAGTTTTCAGCACCATCTCTCCAATAGTGAAAAGTTCTAGCAGAGTTACCACTCCTTGGAAAAAATTCTAAGTCTGGAATTAATTTTCCATGGAAAAAATGTGAATTCATATTAAAAAATGAAATACTAAAATATCTTGAATTGATACAAGACGTATTTTGGCAAGCATGGACGATGAAGTTATCATGAGATTGGTCTCGTTGGTCAACAAGTATTCCTTTTATTTCGGTTTTAGAGGAAAATTTTATCAACAGGTCTTCGGTTTACCAATGGGTGCTCCTCTAATTCCAATTCTAGCTAATCTCTTTTTGAATTCTATGTCCGCTATTCCACTTTTCAGTGTTTTCGTCTGTCTCCTTGTTTCTGGGGTAGGTTCATGGACGATGTTTTATGTTCATGGGAACATGGATTGAAGTGCTTAAATTTGTTTTAAAAGGGTTTAACAAAAATGTTAAATTTACACTCGAGCTGGAAAAACAAGAAAGGATACCCTCTTTAGATATTTTATTAGTAAAAAGCTACATGATTTCTGTCTAGCTGTATAATCGTATCCACACTTGTTGCTACTTAACAAAAGAAATTAGTAACAAAACAAAATAAATTTGTCTTTCAATAGCCGAAATTTATCAAACTGGGAGTGTATAGCAACAAGATTTTCTTTTCATACCAATTTTAAGTATGTAACTTTTATCAAAGTTTGGCTAGCCCATTAAACGTGCTTTTTAAGAGATTTACACGCTTTAAAGAAAGCGATGAAATCTTCCAGAAGAAAGATCAAAATAGTCAGCACCATCTCTCCAATAGTAAAAGTTTCTAGCAGGGTTGCCACTCCTTGGAATCGTTCCCAACATTTCGGGATTTCAGTCTTGAGTTGGGGATCTTGGAAACAGCATGTATATTAACTACCTCTCCAAAGAAGTATCTTTTTTATTATAATTATAAAAAAATATGTTATTTTTATTCACTAAAATGTTTTTTTTTTTTTTTTATTTCTTTTTTCAAACCCCGAGGTTTTTCGTAAATGAATATTGACATATCTCTAAATTATCAATGGTAGCCTTTCAGTAGTCGAGTCGTTCATAAAGTGGTTTTACACCTTTTTTAATTTTTTTTTTAGCAGCATAATATCTGGTATTAAAGAGGGGGGGGGATCTCATTCGAAAAATCACTATTTTCAAACACCGTGAATCTCCATAGTTCGAGATGTATCTTGCTCGAGAGGCCCCCTTTAAACCCGTCCAACTTTTTTTTTACTCAGGTATACATTGTGAGTGGATATTAAAAGTCTCGAAAGTAAAATTGTAATTTTCTTTCAAGTAGTTCAAGTGTACTTCAATATTTTATTTTATAAACTCATTTTTCTCAGCGCGCCGACTTGTATTTTGTACTTTAGACATTTCTATTTTTGTTACTTAAATTTGTTAAATTTGTTATCCATTTTTTGACCACTTCCCAGTTTTCAACTACTTCCACATTTTAACAATATATGCACTTCCAATGACAGTTCAATAATACAACATCAAAATTCCCCTTTCCTGTATACCCCCCTTGGTGTAAATAAAACAACATAAGTGGATGACTGGGCACAGAAAAATATATAAAACAAACACTTTTATGTAAGACTTGATAGCGCAGCGGTAAGGATACTTCCCTATGGCAACTTAGGTGTGAATCTTACACAAGCCAAATTTTTGTCTAAAAACTAAAAAGACCTAAAGACTTTTTAGTCTAAAATTAAAAACTAAAGATTAAAAATAAGATACATGTTTGTTTTAAACTTGTTTTCAAATGGATGAAAAAGTAAAAATAATTTTTTTCTCAAGAACCTATAAATATCAGCAAAAATAAAGGGTGCGAAACGGATTGGGCTTTACATAACTTTTTAAAGTTATTTCTAAAATTCTTTAAAAATCTTTCCAAAAATCTTTTTTAAATCGTTTTACTCAACTCACTGACTTTTTTATTTATGCACTTATAAATTACATCAATTTGATATCTATGTAACGTAAAGCTCAATCCGTTTTGCGACCCTTGTTTTCAATTAGATTCATAGATTCTCGAAAAAAAATTATTTCCCTCTTTTTAGTCCATTTTGAAAACAAGTTTAAAAAAAATAATTATTTTTACCAATAATTCTCAGACCTTCTTTCCAAAGAAGCTGAAAAAAATTGCCCGTAGCATTAGTTCTCAAAATTCTTCAAAACTAAAACAAAAATAAAATATAACAAAGTAACAGGGAAACAAAAATAACAAAATATAACAAAAATATATAACAAAAATAAAAGGGAAAATAAACAAACACATTCAACCAACGTTTCAAGTAGTGTGTAATTAAAGCTTAGATATAATTACAATTACAATTACAAATTAGGATATAATTACAATCCTAATTTGAGACCGTTCTTGAAAACTTTTACCATTCATAGCTCCTTGTTCTAAAAAATTCATTATTTTCCAGACAACCAAAACTATTCATTGGTTTCTTTTATTGTGCTTTATCTCGAAGAGATTTAAAGCACAAAATTCCTTATCTTGGTAGACAATTTATTTTTGAAAATCTAGGCGAGGGGGCGGTTTTGTTGTTTTTTCGATTTTTTAAATGAAATGCCAAAAAAAGTTACTTTTCAGTGAAAATACAAATAAATGTTTTAAAAATATAGAGGGGGCCTAAGGGGGGGGGGGTTCAATTACCCATGCAGGCTTGCTTCAAACCAGCCATCTGTCTCTTTTGAATGTATTTATAATCATATATATTATATTCAAATTATTTTCTAATAATTTATAGTAGAATAATATTTATATCCTTGAATATGCATCAAACTATCCTGAAAAATCAACTTTTGAACAGTTTTTTTTTTAATTTATTCAAAATCCCAACTATCTACATATATAACCTATCATAATTTATATTTTTCTATAATTATTGTCTTTGTCTGAGTGTTTTTCATTTCCATTTTGTAGAGTGATATGAGCTGAAATATTTAAAAGTGATTGGTCTGAAAAAATGTATGAGGTTTTTAGTAAAAACCTATTTAAACATATTTAAGAACCTATTAAAACATATTTAATAAAAGTATACAATAAGTAGCCAGCTTGTTCATTAAGAACGAGATTGATGGTACTACTTGCGAGGTTGATACTTATAAATTATGACAACCCTGAGATTTTCACTCTGTCCATCATTAAGTTTAGACAGAATTAATTCCTAAAATTATCCAACCGTTGTCATTTCATATTAGTTAAAGTATTCGTTTCAATAAAGTTAAACCATAAAGTTATTATCATAAATAGTAGTATATATCTTACATAATCGTAATTTGGAACATATTCCGAGATTTCTGAATTGAACGGAAAATTGAATGAAATTTTACAACAATTTCTAATGGGTACTATTTCTATAGAAAATTAACTTACTTACGCTCGAAATCGAACCCTGACATATCTGATTGTCTAATACAGTGTTTAGCAAACTTTTCAGATATGTTTTACCCCTTTTATAATTGTCGTAACACTAAGTACCCTTCGTGAAAAAAATGTACGTATTTTGATAAAAATTAAATCAGATTTATATTTTTAAATTTTTTTGGCCAGTACACAAAATAATAAAAAAAGAAAGAAATGGAAGTACCCTTGCAGAATATAAATAAAACTTACATTATAAAAACGTTAGTTTGGATCAATGAGAAGGATGAGAGTGTGTGAGCTAAGATGACAGATCGTCATAATTTATTTCTCTGGTTGTTAATTTTAATTTGAGATGCGGTTCCACGTACAATAGCCTGTTTCTGCCAGGGTCCAGGAGATATTCCCACCAACTCCGGTGCAATGCCTACCTCCACCAAAATTATCTCTTGTACCTAGGAGTGCGCATGTCATGCTTAGGGAGACACTGATCTAAAAACTTAATATGAGTATTGATTATTCCGTCATTCTTATTTTTGATAGCGAACACTGACTCCTTATTATTATTATTTTTAGGTCGACTTGAAGATAGACGGTGATATAACACCTGCATTGACAGAAGAAGCTATTGTTGAATCACCCAACGTCATAATGCGAGTAACCACTAAGACTGGAGATGACACCAAGTCCGCTCAGGTTGGGGATCAGCTGGACCTTCGCTTCGAAATTATGGACCTCAACAGTCCTTACGAAATCTTTGTTAGGGATCTCATTGCTATGGATGGAGCAGGGACTAGTGAAATTCTGCTTATTGACGATCGAGGGTGTCCTACCGATCATCTTATCATGAGTCCAATTAATAAGTCTCCAGAAACACCAAAACACTTAATGTCCGAATTTGAAGCTTTCAAATTTCCAACAACAGATATGGTTCAGTTCAGGGCTCTTGTTACTCCATGTCTGCCAGCATGTGAACCAGTAGAGTGTGATATAATCGACTTCATTGGAGAAGTCCGCAACGTCGAATCGTACGGAAGAAGAAAGCGTGAGGTTAGAGAGCGACGTAGCAGCCAGAAAGAAGAGCTTCTCGTCGTTCAACAACTGCGCATCTTTGACAAATTCGTTCCAGATAGTCAAACTGATAGCTTCCAGTATTTAGACAACAACAATTCAACAGCGTTGCTCAATCCAGCCGTTTTTGTAAGAAATCAAGGCAACAACTATTGTGTTAATATGATGGGACTAGTCATCGCCGGTGCTTTATTCTTGATAGCTCAGGTAGTCATAGTTGGAGCTTTCAGTTACATTTGGGCGAAACGAAAGAATAGCAAACATGTCGAATCGTTTTCAGATTTCACAACATCAAGCGTAGCTCAGCTCTACGATTCCGGTTACGTAAGAAGGTCTTAGAATATCAACTGCTAGATTAATTTTCGTTATTTATTCCTTGTTAATTGCTATCGTCGAAATTTTAGCAAAGTTTTTATATGAAAGTGGCCCAAATTTTCAACCAAATTTGGATCAATGTGCAATACTGCCATATTTATTATTCATGCATCTTCCTTTTGAATGAAAAAAATAATTCGTTCAGAGGGAGGAATGCAAAACAAAAATTATCTCGGTGACCCTGAGATGGGAAAAACGGTGATGGATAAAGTCATAATATAACATTTTTGAGTGTTGATTATTTGAATTTTGTTTTTGATTGGATCTCTGTATATAATTGGATGTCTGAGAGTGATTACAAATTGGACGTAAGTGTGAAGCCTATTTAATTCTATTTATAGCATTTTCAATAAAGGATATTGACAACAAACATTTGGAATTATTTCTTAAGATGAATAACCTAGATCAAGTAAACCAGGATTTTCCACATTGTGGAAAATTAGGATATGAATTGGGCATAATGAATAGATTTCATTGGTCAAAATGGAGGTGGTGCTTCCAAGTAAATTCAATGTTTCTTTTGTATCCAAAAGCTGAAAAGGCCATTGAAGCCGGAAAGAGAAAGATTTTCAGAACAGACTTTGGAAAAATCAAAGATTGTCTATTTTCAGAAAAAAATTATAGTGTCGTTTTCAGGGAAAAATTTAAGAGTCTCGCATAATTTCATCGCTGGAATCAGATTCCGGGTGCTGTGTTGCAGTTGAGATCGAACTCCAGGTCCAGTGTTACTAAACAGAGATCAATCCCGTTGCGACATCACAGTTCAATATTTAGGTCAGGATTAATGTTTTCATCTTCTGCTTCTTGCTTGGTTTATTATGGACGCTTTTGCATAATCCCATCACTAGAATCAAACTTTGGGCCCTGCGGCGGATTGCTCCACTATCAAATTCCGGTTCCCGGATTACCGAACAGAGTTAATCCCGTTACGACACCGCAGTTCAATATTTAGGCTCTTTCTTTAAAGTTAAGGATTAACGTTCTTTTCTTATCTTTTTTGCATTATTATGGAGACGCTTTGGCATATTCTCACAGGGGTGGATCCAGGATTTTTTTAGGGGGGGCACAAAATAGGTTGATCCGATAAACTTGCGTTAGGATAAAGTTTAATTAACGCAAACTTGAGTTAATTAAGTAAATTACACTACTTTAGACTACGCTAGGGGGTGGGGGCACGCGCCCCCCTCGCCCCCTGGATCCGCCACTGTATTCTCATCACTGGAATCAAATTCATGGCCCTGCGGCGGATTACTCCACCTGAGATCAAACTCCGTGTCCCGTCTCACCGAACAGAATTAATCCCGTTACGACACCGCAGTTCAATATTTAGGCTCTTTCTTTACAGCTAAGGATTAACGTTCTTTTCTTATTCATCTTTTTTGGATTATTATGGAGACGCTTTGGCATATTCTAACAGGGGCGGATCCACGATTTTTTAGGTGGGGGGGCGCAAAATAGGTTGATCCGAAAAAAAAATTGGGGGGGGGCGCAAAATAGGTTGATCCGATAAACTTGCGCTAGGAGCAAGCTTAATTAAAGCAAACTTGAGTTAATTAAGTAAATTACACTACTTTAGACTACGCTAGGGGGGGGGGAGAACGCGCCCCCTCCCTGGATCCGCCACTGTATTCTCCTTACTGGAATCAAATTCTGGCCCTGCGGTGGATTGCTCCACCTGAGATCAAACTCCGGATCCAAAATTACCAATCAGAGATCAATCCCACTGCACCACTTAAGGCCTTTCACAGTTCTTAGTTCAATATTTAGGTTTTTAAGCCTGAAGCTCATTATCAGCTGCCTTAAGAAATTTCAAATAAATTCAACTTGGGTTCTGGCTAAATTTAGTTCTGGATACTAGCTAAATCTTCACAGTGAATTGGCTTTTTACCAGCTTACTCACAAGATTAGCTTTAGCTAAATCTCGATATAGTAAAGTATCATTATGGATAGACCCTTAGAAAATTATTGTAGGGCTCAGTTTCAATAAATCGAAAATGGATTACCACTAAGCGAGATAAACCATCATTATAAATGGGCTTAGACTTTTTTGTTAATATATATTAATGCTAATCCTTTAAAGTTTTGCCAATAAATTAGCGCTTATTTTAGTGTTCACTCTCAAAAGTTGTTGCATTAGATTCATCTTTGAAAACATGAATTTTCAAAGTAAGGTCTTTCGTTTACAAAATTTGTTTAAAAATAAATTTTAAACTAAATTTTGAATTAAACTTTAAAACAAATGTTAACAAGTTAACATAAATAACAAGCTTTAAACACTTTTCAATGTGAGATGTTAAATGTAAAACGTTAAAAAAGGGTTGAAACGTTATTTGAATGAGTTTGTTCGGGTATGCACCTATTTATTCCAAAAAAGCTAATGATGGCTTTTCTGGAGGGTCTTTAAAATACAACCTAAATGAATATCTCGGATATATGACTAATAGCCATATTCAGTCAAATACAGTACTAAAACAAAACAAAGAAATCAATAAAATATCTAATCCACGAAAATAGAGATGAAATTAAACAAAAACAAATAATTAAAAATCGACAGAGCCTTAGTTTCGTTAAAGTTCGGCAAAGAGGATTCCTGTGAGCGAGATCCCACTTTCAGAAATCGCGTATACCAGGCGACACGTACCAAGCGTGGCAGAACTGTGAGGCACAAATCACATTCTGTGATGTACATCAGTTGGCAGAAAGGAGGACCCCTCGGATTCATTCCATATATATATATATATATATATATATATATATATATATATATATATATATATATATATATATATATATATATATATATATATATATATATATATAATAAGTAGAATAGATCTATGCAGTTTGCTTGAAGCTATAGGAAAACATTTCTATAGAAGCTCTACACCTTTTCAAAGAGTGTGAGTAGCCCCTCGCATCTAGGTAATACTTCTATAGAAGCTCTACACCTTTTCAAAGAGATTCAGAGCATCACACTCTTTGCCAAGAGGAATGACGCAGTTTCAAAGTTCACTGCCTTTTTGGTGATAAGCTCAAAAAAAACCAGCTCTTTTAAGAGATTTGTTTTCTGTTAAGTATAATCTGGTTTGGTAGGTACAATCTGGTTAGGTGGGTATAATCACATTGCCTATTCAAAGGTATCTTGCAATTTAAACTGTATCAATTATTTTATTCCAGTTTTTCTAAAAACCAGTATTGTCTATAACTTAATTTACGTTGGTTAAACTTCAGATGGTTAAGAAATCGTAACAGGTAATTAAAGTATTAGGAATGGGATTCTATAATTAGAATGATTTTAAGTTGAAAAATTGTGACGTAAAAATAACTCAGTTATTTGCTTGCGTGTATAGGAATTCCCATGTTATTTGCTTGCATGTATAGGAATTCCCATGTTATTTGCTTGCATGTATAGGAATTACCATGTTATTTGCTTGCATGTATAGGAATTCCCATGTTATTTGCTTGCATGTATAGGAATTCCTATGTTATTTGCTTGCGTGTATAGGAATTCCCATGTTATTTGCTTGCATGTATAGGAATTCCCATGTGATTTGCTTGCATGTATAGGAATTTCCAAGTTATTTAATTGCATGTATAGGAATTCCCTTGTTATTTGCTTGCTAGTATAGGAATTCCCATGTTATTTGCTTGCTTGTATAGTAATTCCCATGGTATTTGATTGCATGTATAGGAATTCCCAGGTTATTTGCTTGCATGTATAGGAATTCCCTTGTTATTTGCTTGCGTGTATAGGAATTCCCATGTTATGTGCTTGCTTGTATAGGAAGTTCCCTGTTATGTTCGTTCATGTATAGGAATCCCCATGTTATGTGTGTGCATGTATAGGACTCCCCTTGTTATGTACTTGCAAGTATAGTAATTCCAATGTTATGAGAGTTCATGTCGCTGTCTTAACAATTTCGGTGCGTTCAATAAGATTCAGTACTTTTTTCTTTGAGTGCTTGGTTATTTAGTCACAAATTAAGTTATTGAATGTATAGGACTTACCTTGTTATTTGCTTGCATGTATAGGAATTCCCATGTTATTTGCTTGCGTGTATAGGAATAAATAAGTAGTTTTTGTATCTTTTAAAAGAACTTTACGGGGATTGAGAGACTCAGTTGCCTAATTCCGTGTGATTTTTCTTTACTTGATGCTCATTAAAATCGTTATGTTTGTGTTATATAATTAGGTTTTGTATCTTTTAAAAGATATTGACTGGGATTGAGAGAATCAGGTGACTTAGTAAGTGTGATTTTTTTTTTAATTGATTTTAATTAAAATCTAATTTTTTTTGTTATATAATTAGTTTCTTTATCTTTTAAATTATCTTTAAGTGGCGTTATAGTCACAGTTTACTTAGTACTAGTTAAAGTTCATGACTTTATTTTAAATTAAATATTTATTTTGTGTAGTTATTATTTTATTTGTTTAATATGATTTTTTCTGTTCTGGTCGTGTGTGTCTCATTGTACTTAGTCATATTTATATTTCTTTCCTTGATTTTAATTAAAAACTAAATTTTTGTGTTAAATAAGAAGTTATAATATCTTTTAAAAGTGAAGTACGGGGACTGAGAGACTCAGTTGAATAATTCCGTGTGAATTTTATTTACTTGTTGGTCAATATAATATATATGTGTATTTTAAATTAGTATTGTGTTTATCTTTTAAGATATATGTAATTGGATTGAGAGACCCTGTTTATTAAGTCAGTGTTATTTTTATTTAAGTTATTTTCATTAAAAAACTAAAATTTAGTTTTCAATAAGTAGTTAATTTAAATGTTAATATAACTTTAAGTTGATTGAGAGACTCAGTTTCCAAATTACGTGTGAATTTTCTTTACGTTGTGGTCATAAAAAACGAACGTTGTTTGTTATTTAAGTATTTTTTTTTTATTTTAACTGATAATTACGGTGAGAGAGAGAGAGAGTTGCCTATGTCGGTGTGATTATTATTTTCGATATTTTCAATAAAATAGATCAGTGACTTGTAAATTATAATTTTGTTTTTATTTTATATTAGATATGCGGTGAGTTAGAGAATAATTCGCCTAAGTACGGTTGATTTTTCTTTAGTTGATTGTAGTAAAAAAATTAATAGTTTTTATTATTTATTAGTTTTTTAAATTTTAAAATTTCTGTATTTGGATTTTTATAAAAATGGTAATTTTTAATTTTTATGTTTCTTTTCAGTTGAGTCATTAAAAAAGAAATTTTTGTTTTTACTACTTTTATATTGATAATTTAAAATGATATTTAAGGGTAGTGAGAGACAAACGTACACCAGTCCGTGCGATTTTTCTGGACGGGGTTCTCGTTAAAAACTAAAATTGTGTTTTAAATTATGATTGTTTGTGTCTTTTTAAATATTTTTTAGGGGATTGAGAGACTCAGGTGCCTATTTAAGAGTTTTTATTACTTACGTGGTCTTCAATAAAAAAGAAATATTTTTGTTAATTAAGTAGTTTTTTCTATATTTTATAAGAGATTTATGGGGATTGAGAGACTCAGATGCCGGTTCACGTGTGGTTTGTCTTCACTTTGTTTTATTTAACATCTAAATTGTTGTGTTATATAAGTCGTTTTTGCATCTTTTAAAAGATCTGTAAAGGGATTGAGAGAATCATTTGAATAAGTCATTTTTGTTTTTAATTACTTGTTCGTATAGAAACAATAAAAAGTAATTTTTACTTATTAGTTTTTGTATCTTTTAAAATAGATTTAATTGGTTTGAGAGAATCAGATGACTGTTTCAGTGTGGTTTTTCTTTAATTTGTTGTCATTAAAAAAGAAATTTTTGTGTTAAATAATTAGTTTTTTTATCTTTTAAAAGAGCTTTA
>NC_142811.1:17956051-18034154 GCF_049724085.1 Artemia sp. Qi Xiang Cuo
ATAGACCGAAAAAATTAAAATCATGGGGGGATTCAGTCCAGGATCCAACGACACTGCCACTCTTCACAAAGGACAATGCCAATTTTGATGGGATTTTTCCAATGATAAATTATGAATCGCTATAGCTACGAGAGCCAACGGCAATGTGACGTTGATTGATGATTGTATGGGGGACAAAAATCACGATTTTGTTGCCGTTGGTTCTTAGCTTTTCCACTGCCAATGTAACAGAGCTCATGACTTGTTGTTTTCGGACATGGAGAATTACCGATGTGATAATGACATTTGCATCGGGTGCTGCAGGAAGTGTTTTTCTCAAAATGAAATTCGAGGGTGCCATCTGTAACTTTATGTCAATCTTGACATTGGGGGGTAGCCATTGGGATATATTGAATATCTCATGATTTAATTTTCCAACCAAATGATACTCCTGGGTCACTGCAGTAGTCAACTCACCGTCAGTATCAACACCCGTCCGATATTCATAGCCCAATGATTGTCCTCTCAACTCCTTGTACGCCTTTGGCGTCATCATCATAAATTGTATGTAGCTTGCATAGTTTGATAAATTATTGCTGTTGCTCACCAATGTACAATTAATAAATATATTAATTTGTTTGAATAGGTTGTGTAGAATACAGTTTTCATAGGAGAGACCATCGCCAGCATTTGGAGTTGTATTATCTGACTTTTTCTTCACCACGACATTTAAATCAATAAATGTTGATGACAAATCAATGAAATAGTCTTCATTTGAAAATATTTGAAAGTGTATATTTTCTGAGAGGGGTTGTTGGGGATGAAATTGTTCATAGTAGCCATACTTGACACTGACATCATTATATTCAGCATTGAATAGATTCAATGAGGAACTGATTGATGTAAATGATTCCTTGTGGGGGAGATATGTCATCTTAAGAGAAGAAATCTTTCTTTCATCTAACACTCTTTTTCTTTTTCTTCTTAATGACCTTCGTTGTTTTATTCCTCAATGTCCTTGTTGATGTCCTTTGCTTCTTACCTGGGCGAAGACTGATGAGTGAATGACGCGAACGCATCCTTTTCAATCCCTCCCCATTTTGTCGAGATTTTAATTGTTCACCAACGGCTCTTGCTGAAGATCTAATATTTTCCTTAAGACTATCCTTGAAGTTCCTCCCCAACCCCCAGTTCTGTAGTGTTGAGGCAGCAAAATTTGATGAAGCAGGTACAAGATATTTTCTGGCAAGGGGTAGTGCAGAACGAAATAGCCTATCAAACCAGCTACCAAGACCATAGCCAGACATTGTAGTACGACCCTTGTAGTAGTCCAATCCATTGCCTATTTGACGTGGACTCAAAGCACCAACATAACAATCAATATCGGGACAGACAAATGGAATTCTTCTATTGTTCATTTTAGCTTATTGTACCGTCGTCGTTGACAATGGGTCGAAAATGACATGTAATCACTGCTAAGCCTTTTGTTATTGCTAGAGGATCACCCAATTCACTTCTTAGTGTTAACTGGCAGAGTTCCAAATACGAAGTGTTTACAGGAACATAATGAAGATGCTTTATATTATATTGATGAACAAGTTTATGACTTGTTTTTCGTTCAAGAACACGTAGGAGGGGGGCATATGAATTACCAACTCTCGACGTTTCCACAAAGGATGCATAGAGAAATATGCAAGCGTCTGAGGTAAAACTAAGAGTATAATCAGCAAAAATAATTCGATCCATCCCGTAAACGGTGCCAGCATTTTTCCCATGGATCATATTCTGTTTAAAGCCAAGAACATCTCTCGGATCATCATTGAGAATAATTGTTTCAGTGTCAACAGGTGAAGTGATGTAAATCCTATCATGTTCCAATGAATAATTAAAATGGAATATACCATTCCTACGATATGAGATTTTTCTATTGATTTTACGACACAAATCTCTCATATTATCATATTCAATATATTTCAATCTGACGTGTGGATAGTCACTAGTTTTAAGTGCTTCAACCCATTTATAGTCGACATAGGTCAATCCATTTATAGTCCAATCGAATGGTATTAGTTTTATTTAATATTTACGATCTTTTCTCAGGATATCATAGGTTTTTTTGGAAATACAGTCGACAAGAACCACTTCAAACGCACCGTCAAATTTGATGGCAGGGTAGAGTTTTGTCCAAAGATCACTTGTTTTATTCAAGTCATTGTAGAGAGGATTGGAAACGTTGGACGTGAAAGTTACATAGAAAGCATTGGGAATTGTCAATATCTTCAACACCGATCCAAGAATCAAAATAACAGTTGTATCCTAGCCACCGAACAAGTAACTGTTTGTTAACGTCACGAGTACGTGTCTTTAATATCTTTACAATTTGATAGATTTGATTAGCATTTTTAAAATTTTGCAGTTCTTAGTCATAAAAGACGCCTAGAATCTCTTCATCTTTGGTATCACGCAGGCGATAAGTTATGGGTTTAGTGTCTAGGATTTTTGCCACTTTAAAAATTTCGGTGGACCACAAGTAATTCCCCTTTTCAAAAACATTAGTTGTTCTATTAATTCGAACAGTATCACCAACATTGAATTTATTTTTCTTCTAGACATTTGATTCATTGGAATATTGTTTAAGAAAGGTGTCAATTGTATCATGATCCGAATGATGAACTTCCGTTGGTGTAGAGTTGGACAATGATCGATGAGGTCGTTGATTATAAATCAACATGATTTTATCTAGATCATGAATAAAAGTCGATGTATTTTTCAATGTACAATATCTTGAAATTAAAAGTCGAATAGTTCTTATCAATCGTTCGGACAATGCAGCCTTTATAGGACTGTGACTATGATAGAGCTGTGTACTATATTTCTCTAGTACTTTTGCAACATGGGGATTAAAAAATTCACTACCGCAATCCGTTTGAATTTTTTTATATGAATCCTGTTCGAGAATACATTCAAAGGCATGAGCAACTTCAACACCTCTCTATGATTGTAATAGAATTGCATACGCATAGCGACTAAAAACAATGATTGCAAGTAGAACGTACCTGAATGGTGTATTGTGATGCCTTTAACGCTCGTATAGAGTCAAGAGATTTGCTTGCATTATTTGCAATGGGTAAAAGCTTTAGTTTTTTAATATTGATTGAGGCGAAGTCAATGATTTTTATGCAGAGTGTAAATCGGTTCATTTTGTAGATGGTCTCGTATAGTTTAAGTGTAAACACCAGTGACTTCGAAACGAGTGGTGGTGGAAATTAAACTCGTCGCCACACCAATATTTTCATAAACACCTTTCGGAACTTCAGCCATTTTGAACGTAAACACGTTGTGTAATGTCCGCTACCCCTTTGTATACTGGCTGCTGGTGGTGACGTTGACTTGATACGTCTTCGCTTTTGTCTAGCTACCAGTGGTGTGCTAGTATTTTCCAAAATTGATTTAAAATCTTCTTCTTCTTCATATTTTAATGGTGATGATGATGATGATGCATGTTCATTTAATTTTTTTAGAATTTGTCTATTGCCAATAAGACTTTTGGGGAAGTTTAATGTATTTAGAAAGTTGTATAGATGAGTGTCAAATGATAATAGTCCTTTACGGTTTGTAACCATGTCATACAATAAATCAAGTAGATTATAGCTCTTGCCCTGAATTATAATCTCCTTCCCATTGCTCTCCACTTGAATTTGACTACTTTCCAAGAGATAGGTTAGGAGTCGTTTTAATTGTTCAAGATATTAGAGGGGCATTAGATTTACAATTCTCAATGCAATCGAATCCAATTCCTCCCTCTTTAATTGGGTTCCAGCAGCCGCTGCAGACTCTTGAGAAGATAATCCTTTTTGGGGATCAGCCGTGGGCTTCGACCGACAGTGTTAGCCCACTCGTCGAAGTGTATCTTGAAGTAAAATCAGTTTTTATCATCTTAAATATTTTCATTGTCAATGAGTTTACTCAGATTGTCCTCAAAGTGTTCGACGGGTGAGAAAGCGAGTTCTATTGGAGTCAATCTATAGGGTTTAGCCATTTTCTAGAGAAAAGTGTTTACAAGTCCTGCAATTATTGGGAGTAAAAGTGTGAAAAAGCTACCGCCTATATGAAGAAGTCGTTTCCTTTTAAAATTCTTTCCTTTATTTTTAGAGGCCAATGTACGTACATTGGAATGATGTTGCTTTGCCTGTTGCTTAACTACTTCTGGCAATTGAACATTACTCTCGGTCAAATTTAAACAAAGTTCAGATATTAGATTAATGAAATCATTGTCAATACCATGTTTGAGTATTGCTTTTCTAAGCGGAGGTTTTGAACTGCTTAGAACTGAAAACAAATGTCTATTTTCATGTAGTTTCTTCAGTGTCATGATAGCGACTAATAGGTCTTTTTAGTGTTCATGGGGAGATATACTGTAATTTTATTGTTAAAAATATTAGTGAGTATACGTAGATCCTGGGGTGTATTTAGGTTAAGATCCAACAGGATATAACCGTGGGGTTTATTTGTTGCCTGATCGTGTGCTGAGAGCAGAAATTTAGGGGCACCTGGATAGATTTGTTTACTGAGTGTCTTTAGTGAGCGAGAATCACGAACAACTTTGTAGATGGTATAGTAAGTGCAGTTCAAATCAAGTGTCCACATACATTTGTTCTGATGAACGATATAGTGCAGAACTAGAGTAACGGAAATCTGTTCATGATGAGAGCGAACAGTGAACAATTGCAGCATTTGCGGGGACCATTGTTCAATAGATTCAGCCAGATCGTCAATGATCAGCCAAGAGTTTGGTTCAATAATGCTGAAAATATCAAGTCCCAGTATGAACTGTATCTGCACCGATCCCATGGTGGCAGCAATAGCTTTCATTTTATAGTAGGACTCCTGCCAAATACTATAGCAATAGTAGATTTTTTTCGGTTTTTCCGCAAACATTTTATCGCAATTTTGAATTATTTTAGTTAAGAGTGTTGTTTTGCCCGACATTGAGGGCCCACACAGAAACAAAGTGAATGGTGTTTTAAATTGATACATTTTCACTTCAACAGTTCACCTGGACAACTAACTGTAGACCCTAATTGTCTAATGACTAAATAATTTCCCTACTACTCTGTTCTTCATGAAGAAGACAAATAAAGAATCATATTTTTCTTTTATTATATGCACATAAAAAGTAACAATACTTAAAAAAATACACTTTTTTTTAAATTTATTTATAATAAAATACAACATTTACATGGGTACACAGAGAAAAAACACTTTTTTTTGTTTATTTATAGAGAAAAAAAATACAACATTAAATTAGAGAGCACTTGAAAAAAAAATCACTTTTTTTTTAATGAAACATTTACAAAAAATCTGCTCTAAGTCAAAAAAGATAACTTTGATATTGTGGTGGTGCGCCCCCCGCTGGCGGCGGCCGCCCCCCCCTCCCCCCAAGGCCGCGTGCCCCCCCTCCGGGCCGCGAGGCCCCCCCCCAAAGGTTTTTAGGAAATAATTTACAGGACTTTATTTAAACCGAGACTTTCCCTATGGGCAACACATTCGGCCCGTTCTGAAGTTAAATAGTGTCCAAGGGGGAGGGTAGTCACACTATCTTGACAAACATAGATCTTGTTGGAAATAGTACTCATGGCAATTTTTTCTACATTTGCATTAAAGTTCCTGTATTTGAGAGAACGAATTGCCAGCAATTTGGCTCGTGGAATTGTATTTTCAGTAATACAATTCCTATAAATGTCCATGTCGAAATTCTTATCCACATAGCGCATGGGCACTCTTTTGCAACGTTTCTTGATTTCCTCGTCGTGTGTCTGTATAAAGTATACCTTCGGACCTACAAACATACCACGGGAAATCAAGTCACTTCCCGTTTATGATTTAAAAAATGAAAGCTGATTTGGTGCCCGACGTTTTAATAGCTCAGGGTAAACACTACTCTAATTGGTGTAGTCCATTCGTGAACTGATATTTTCACCGTGCGCCAAATCATCAATTAGATTTAAAGTTTTTACTTTTAACAGTAGAGAATCCGTGTCACCGTAGCAGACCTCTACTTGCCCCTTTTCAGGCCACTGTACCCTAGCCACATTGTAGTAGAATTCCAACATGAGCTTTTTAGAGATCTCCAAGATAGCACTGCCTGCAGCAATATTTTTATTCAAGACAATGCGTCTTTTTTTCCTATTCAAAAGTACCATGTCCGGGCCAATGATTGTGAAGGAAGTGTAATTTGGATCGGCAATAATTTAAGCACATTTTTCAGGTTCGATCACAACGTCAAAATGACTCTTATTACGAACACTCTCACACATTTTACCGAAAGCCGAATTCAAAATGAGTTTATAAATTTCTTTTTCAGCCTTCGTCTGTGCTTCAGAACGTTTGTTGACAAGTGTCAACAAATATTTTTTAATAAGGTTTTTGAATAAACTCGAGTTCTCTGTGAACCTGTGTGACGTTGAAACCTTTCTATCAGATCAATTCTAAAGCTAATTAATGCACAGCTATGTGTTTTTTTGGTAGAAGGTCAGCAATAAGTTTTTGTTTTGAAGGTGTCCAATGCAATCCATCCACCTCGACTAGACGCCTATTGCGAGGGCTCAAAGAGTCCTTAGTCACAGGTCTATTGATGCATGGGAAAACAAAATCCTTTACTGAATCGTGAAGCTCGACTGGTATCTCTCCATCAATTTCAAAAAACAATCCAACCGGGCTATTCTCCTCAACACTGTCAATGTTGGGGAAATGGGGAGCTTGAGGGTCATTGAGCCATTTATAGTTGCCACAAGGTTGTGTATATTTGGACATGGCCGAGGGATAGAGAGAATTCATAGCGAGGAAAACTGCATCCGATTTTGTCCCCGTCTTCTCTCCTGTTGGATCAGTTTCCAAGATACGATCCCCGTGAAAAACAAACCCCCCCCCTCATTGATCTTTCTATGAACAGATGCTGATCAATGTCCGTGATTAGCCAAATTTTTCCCCACTAATTTTTAGGATAAGGTCCAGCACTAGATGAGGCGAAGAAAAATAATAGCCCAAATCAAGATTAAACTCTTCATAGATTTTGTCCGTATTTTTACACATAATGTCTAACAAAATTAACACATAAGTCGACACATACAGCTTACAGTAGTCAAATCCGATTTTTCACCCTCTATCTGCCCAAATGGTCTTAGCAAATCTGTAGTTCTTGGGGGTGCACTTAAGATCGTGAAGACCGTCACAAGATAATTCAAAGAGAAGAATAGTTTCTTCGGTAAATATGGTCATGGAACAATAATGGACATAAGGATATATTTCCTTGACCGTTAACAAATCATATAAGTCATTTGGAAATTGTTGCTTGAGAAGGGGTAAAGCATTGCAACCGTCATCGTTTTTCTGCACTTGAATTAATTCGCTCAATGATTTGGGGAAAAAACTGTATGAATCTAAAAAGCGAATTTTATGCGTATACTCAATGCCGGCTTCAACAAATTTCCACATAAATTCCAAAACAAGCAACTTTTCCGCTGATTTAGGTATGATTTTGTAGGTAAAGCTGTCTATCACCCATGCATCATCTATTATTCCATTTCTTTGAAGATGTGCCAATGCTGGCAGCACATACTTTAGATCGTAGTTAGCATTATGAATAAAAACAGGAAGAAAAAGTTGCTGTTTAATTTTTAAATTACATGATTTGTGAGCCCACCCTCAAAAGTTACTTTTTCCCGTTGAATTAGGATCAATAAGGTGGTCATGGTCCTGTACCGCGTCTTTTGGGGCAAGGACACTCCTATATACCCAGCAAATCGTCCCCTTTTCCAGCGCCAGTTGTTCTTTATCTGACAATGTCATCGGGTAGTTGGTTTGACGTAATCGAGAAATTGTGCCTTGTTTGCTGTTTTTATTAAAGAAACCAATAACTTTTCCATATTGCCCTCTTCGTCCACAGTCAAAAAAAACTCTTCCAATTGTTTTTTATTGTTGGAATCGCGACGAGCATGCGCATAGGAACACGCAACTAGTTTGTGTTCCTTGACTATATTTGGCCTTGATGGGTCTGATACCTCAACCAGTATTGTTTCACAATCTAAAAACACTTTATCAACTTGTAGAAGGGAATTTTGGAAATTTTTAAATTGTAAAGTGTCTTTGCCTTCTTTCGGCATTTCTATTCTTTGATTCCCATGAATGTTGCAATGGTTCATGTGATCTGAGAATGTTCGCTCAGATCTAAATGGGGAAAGACACATGGGGCAATAGAAACGTTCCCCTTTCTTCGCGCCTTGAGATAAAAGTCGACTTATTTCTGTAACGGGAAAAACATGACCATGGGAATTTACATCTTTGTGAGGCTCGTAAATAATCCAAACCCAATTTTTAACATTTTCCACCATCGGTGTCCTCACTGAATACAAAACCCCTTTTTTATTTGGTTTTTTTCCCCATCTACAAATTCAGTGTCATACTGGAGAACAACCCCCCCCAACCCCAAGATTTTCATTTGCGTTTTCAAATATGCTTATTTCTTTAAAATACACTGGATAATTCCCTTCTAATCAATAAAAATTTACGCTAGGGAAATTTTTCCCGCCATTACGAGAAAGTCCGTCGATATTTTTCATCGATTAATCATTTTATATTGTTTTATGTGCTGCCGTTAAAAATACGAATTTAAAACATTGCAGCCTCGTGTCAAATCTGAAACCTTGAACCCCTCCTGTAACCAACAAAACTGGATAGCATTTTATTCGTTGACAACTCCACACCCTCGGTCCCCCTCTTAATATAAAGTTTTTTTTAAATCTACTGAGATTAAGATCAATGTGTTCAATGTATAAAATTGTGAACCCGCTCCCCCTCTCGTTAAATGTGTCCAAAGTCGAAATTAATTTATTCACCCAGTTGAAAAAGTTGTCCTCAAATTTGTTTAGACCTGGGTAAAAAGTATGGTTGCCTGTTGAAAAATGATAATAAAAAATATCCCCGGATGTCCCCTTTTGTAAATAAACTTTTTGATTAACTTATGCTTTAATCCTTCCTTGGCCTTCACAAGTCCGAATCTGAAGTTCAATTTGCGCTCTAAGTTCTTCAATGTATTACTAGCGAACAGTCAAAGGGTCAGTTAAAATAGTGTTAGTATTTTCCTCGGGAGGGTTCAAATCTACCCTATATGTTTGTATATGACTTAGAGCAGATTCTAAAGAATAAAATTCATGCAATTCCGGGGACATAGCACTATTTTCATGTCCTGCCCCTGTTTGTACAGGATCTAATTCACCAATAGTAAAGTTGTCGTTAAAAATGTCCCCGAAAGAAATAGGCCCAACAATTTGCATAAGACTGTCCATTTCTTCAACTGTAAATTGAAAATCCAGGGGGATATCAAATAACATACCTTCACTAACACCATCCGGCGAGAGGGGACAATTACCCATGATACTTTGAAGTCCCGGACCAGGGAAGGCAGAAGTTTTCACAGCTTCCCCCTGAAACTAGAAAATGAATGGATTAAGTTTTTTTTTTCTTTGACGAAATGCATAATAAATTAGAAATTTTGGCTTATAGCATTATTTACAAAACAATGTATAATAAATTACAAATTTTGTTAATAACACACTCACACACACACACACACACACACACACACAAACACACACACAAACACACGCAACACACACACACACACACACACACACACACACACACACACAAACACACGCACACTGACACACACGCACACACACACACACACACACACACACACGCACACACACACACACAAACACACACACGCACACACACACACACACACAAACACACACACACGCACACTGACACACACACACACACACACACACACACACACACACACACACACACACACACACACACACACACACACACGCTGAAATATTCTTACAGCTTGAAATTGCGTTTCTAACCCCTTAGTCTATAACGTGCTGCGAAAACAGCGTCATATAAAAATGCGCTGTGGAAACAATTTATGCGATGTTTGAATTTCTACTTCAAAAATTCTTAATTTTCTCATAATTTTTGACGGGTTAAAATATAATTCAGTTGATATTTAGTAAAGCATTGGAATTATCGGATATACGAAAAAAAACGCGGCACATGTACCGCTCACCCCGGGAGGGGGGGGCCTTGGGAGGCTGGGAGCGTCCTTTGGAGGAGAAGGATTTGAGCTCTTTAGAGTTATGGTAGAGGACTTCACAATACCGTTAACATATAACTTGTGTATTATATAGAAACAGGAATTACAGTCTCAAATTCTTGTCAAAAACAACTTTTAAGAATCCTTTTTTCTCGTGTTAATATGTTGTCGAAGATAAACTCACTTTTGTAGTGATTGATTAGCATTCCAATTTATACCTGTAGGATTAAAAATTCACCCTTCTCGATGGGACATTTGATAAACGGATTAAATATACACACAAAAGCTAGCCTAGTTTAAGAATGACTGTTCAACTGTCATCAATGAAAAATCTCGACGGACTTGCTCGCAACGGTGGTAAATATATAGAAGTTGTTTAATGAAATAATCGGATTTTTTGCATTAGAAAACATCTTGTTTTTAAAAGAGAAATTACAGGTAAAGTTTTATGAGCTATTTGGTACACAACCATTCTTTTATATACTGCTAATTTGGTTAATGAAAGAATATAGAATACTTTAGAAACAAATTTAACTTAAGCGGTTGAGAAAATTTTTTGAAAAATACGGAAAAAAAATATATACATTTACAAATTCTGGCTGCATTTGTACATCAGAAGTCCCTGGCAATACATGAAGAGGAGTGTTCCCTCCATCTTGATCCGATGAGGCTGACTCGAATTTCTTGTCAGGTTGCATAGAGACTCCCGGCCAGTCCAACGAACGTGCATTGGAATTAGCAAATCGGATGACTGATCGTCTTGGTCTCTTTCCAGAGGGAGGGAATGAATCCATCTCAACATCCTTAAAAAAAAAGAAGAAAAAATTTCGTAATAAGCCCTCTTTTACAGATAAATTGCCCTCTAAAGTTTATTCTGATGTTTGTAGCACTTTAGAAATATTTAAAAGGCTTTTAAAATAAAATTTTAGAAAATTTTGAGTTTGGAGGGAAGGGAAGGAGGGAAGGCTGATTTCAAAAACATCTCCCCATAATATAGTTTGACCTATAAAGTCAATTCTGATGTTTGTAGTGCTCTATGTCTTAAAGCTTTACAAATATTTAAAAAAGCTTCTGAAGTAGAATTTTGGAAAATTTTGAGTTTGGAGGGAATGTGGATTTCAAAAACATCTCCGCATAATATAATTTGACCCATAAAGTCAATTCTGATGTTTGTAGTGCTATAACTATTAGCACTTTAGAAATATTTAAAAAGCTTTTAAAATAAAATTTTTGAAAATTTTGAGTTTGGAGGGAAGGGGGATTTTAAAACCCCTCTTCCCGTGATATAATTTGACCTATAAAGTCGATTCTGAAACTTGTAGCGCTCAATCTATTAGTGCTTTAGAATGCCTGCTACTTTTTACAAATCAATATTTTTCTGCTCAAATGTTCCTTCGCGTACATACATTCATCATACAGCCTTGGGTGTCCTAGTATGTTACCTAGACTTGAATATGCTTTAAACAATTACTAGCTTAATAAATACGTCTTTCAAAATTTCCCTTTGAAGGACAAAGATCGCAGAAACAGCTTTTCAATTCATGACAATGAGCCAAGATATTACCTGCTAAGCTTTGGAAATTGCTATATTGTTAAGAAGATTACGTTAAAAGTCATATATTCAACGAAATAGCTAAAACTAACGTCTTATGCCAGTAACACGCCGCGGGAGGGGGGTGGGTATTTGTTTTACATAATAGAAAAAAGCATACTTGGCGTTTTCTATCAATTATAATTGCTATATTCTAAGATTCTATATTGTTGGAGGGAAGGGGGGGGGGGGGCTAAGTCCCTCCTGAAATTTGAATTTACGAGTAAACGATTTTTTTTCCTTTTTTTTTTTTTTTTTTTAGCATTTTCAAAACAGATATATTAACCAACCTGTGTGATTTGAACAAAATTCGAAATTTAGCGTATAGAGCAAGATATTTAGCAGGGAGGCAACCTTTCATATCTGCCAAAACTAATATGCGAATTCTATTTTGATTTTTCATATACAATGAGCCAAAATCAAAGTGAACATGCCTCTCTTTTTTTGAATATTTACTAAAATTGAAATACATGGACTGTTTAATATTTAAAAGAAGGAAGCTTTTTAAATGAGGTAACACCATGGTGAAAAAAAAGTGTAAGGAAGGAATTTCTTCCTTAACTTAATGACGAGACAATTTCTTTTTATTATAATAACTAGAAAATTTTACTCACCAGAAGCTGCTTAGAATATTCCATATCTATGTAAATGATCGCAAAAATATCGATACTGATAGGTTGAATGAACTATTCAAACTGTTGAAAATCCTAATCTGAAAGCTGAATATATACAAAAAATAATTGAATATATTCACAGCTAAACAACACGCGTTGGTTTTCTAACACGGGTTTTACCCTAAAAAGACATGTATATACCTTGAATTAGAAATCTGGTAAATTGCGTCAGAACAACTTGTCCTTCATAACACGTTATGCAAGGTCCAGAATAACACAGAAATTGCTATGGCAGTACGCAAATAACATAGAAATTGCTATATGTCTACGCAAATAACATGGAAATTGCTATACAGGCAAGCAAATAGCATGGTTCTATACAGGCAAGCAAATAACATGGTCTTATACAGGCAAGCAAATAGCATGGTCCTATACAGGCAAGCAAATAGCATGGGAATTCCTATACAGGCAATCAAATAGCATGGTCCTATACAGGCAAGCAAAAAACATGGTCCTATACAGGCAAGCAAATAACATAGAAATTGCTATACAGGCAAGCAAATAGCATGGTCCTATGGCAGTACGCAAATAACATAGAAATTGCTAGGGCGGTACGCAAATAACATAGAAATTGCTATGGCGGTACGCAAATAACATAGAAATTGCTATGGCGGTACGCAAATAACATAGAAATTGCTATGGCGGTACGCAAAATAGTACCTTGGTTACTACTTTGATACCAATATATACATAAAAAGAATCTTCTTATTATGCTGATTTCAAATATATAAGTTTAATTAAGTTTAGTTTTACCAATTAAAGGCTACAAGCCTGAGAGATTTGCCTGATTTTCAAAAAATGGGAAAACACCCCCTAAAAGTAATAGAATCTTAATAAAAATTCCACCATCAGATTCAGCATATCAAAAAACCCTATTGTAGATGTTTCAAGCCTCTATCTGCAAAAATGTGGAATTTTGTATTTTTTGCTAGAAGAAAGATCACGGATGAGTGTTTACTTGGGTTTTTTGTTTGTTTGTTTTTTGTTGTTTTTTTTTGGTCTTTTTTCAAGAGGTGATCGTTTCGACCCAGTAGTCCTAGAATGTCATGACATGGCTCATTCGAACAGAAATTAGAAGTTTTAGTGCCCTTTTTAAGTGACCAAAAATACTGGAGGCCAATTAGGCGCCCTCCCTCGCCCCTTTTTCCTCAAATCGTCCGATCAAAATTTTGAGATAGCCATTTTGTTCATCATAGTTGAAAGACCCAATAACTATGCCTTTGGATATAACATGACCCCCCCCCCTCAAAGCCCCAGTGGAAAGATCATTAAGTTATAAAATTTGCCCGTTGTTTACGCGTAGAATTGTTAATGAGAAACGTATATATTTTCGAGTGAGGGGGCGAATTTTCTGGGGGGTTTTCAGGGGGCGAATTTTCTGGGGGTTTAGGGGCTGGGGGTTTTTCAGGGGAAATTTTTCATTTAGAGGGAAGTTTCCAGGGGGTGAACTTAGCAGGGGAAATTATAAACTGGGGGAAATTGCCAAAATTCTTATAAAATATTATTTTTATGTCTTGCTTTATCTTTTCCGTCTCAATTTTACGCGTAGAGTCGTTAAGGGTAATTGTCCAGGGTAAGTTTTCGCCGGGATTGAATTATTTAGAGGATATTTCCATGGGGAGGGGGATTTCTCCTTGGAGGTGGGGCCAGATTTTCTGGTATTATTCAAAAAGCGATCAGACGTTAAATTTAAAAAAAAAACTAGTTTTTTTTAACTGAAAATAAGGAGCAAAATTAAAATTTAAAACGAACAGAAATTTTTAAGTATATGAAGGGGATTGCCCCCTCCTCAACACTTCGCTCTTTAAGCTAAAGTTTGAATTTTTTTCCGATTGTTTAAGAATGACTCCTGAAATACACGGGTCGTTTAATTAGAACAATGAGAAGCTTTTTTAAAAGTACGAAAAAACTTTAGCCTAAAGAGCGAGGTGCTGAGGAGGGGCAATCCCCTTCATATACGTAATAATTTCTGCTCGTTTTGAAATTTAATGTTGCTCCTTACTTTCAATTGAAAAAAAAATTTTATTTAATGAATATCCATGAAACGGCTACTTGTGTAAACTTTTATTCCTTAGTGTAAGGTTCATTTTCAGATATAGAAAAGTGCATGTTTTCTTGCTTTCTTTTCATTGCATTAAACATAAAATACAATGGAAATAAAAGGAAAAAAATTAATTAGAACCTTTTTTGAATTAGATTTTCCGTTATTATTCCCCAGAAGACTATCAGAGATACAGAGATTTCGCTTAGGTTGTCCGAGAGATAATATGAACTTATATCAGCATCAAAAGTAATTTGATTTCTAAAAATTCTAGTTTCCTAGTTAGGATATTTTGATTAGACAAAAAGTAGGGAATTTGCAAATTCAAAACTTAAAACTTCAGAGTATAAAAATTCACAGAGAACTATTATTTCTGGAAAACCAGTGTCAGTTTCCATTCTTATAAAATTAAGATTTTCCTAAACGTGTAGGAAAAAAATTACCTTGTCTAGAAAAAAAGCTATCTCTAGGAAGTAAAAAAAAAAATTGACGCGTCACGACAACTTTGGGAATAATGTCTAAGTAAACGAGGCAATTCTGGATATAAGAAAATTCTTGTCATCTTGCGTACTTTTTCATGATATTACTCAATTAAAATACAAGAAGCGTCCAACAGAAATATTCAGAAAACAACCCAAAAAACTGGAGTTTGGCATTCGAGTTTGAGTTTTCCAGGATTGTTTCCAAGATCTCGGAAAACGGAATATTGCTCTCCAAATCTCAGTGAGGTAATTTAATGGTCTGTAGGATTACGACATAAAACTGTTCTAAAAAGAAGTTCTAAAAAGTTCTAAAAACTGTTCTAAAAAGAAGTCCATTTTCCCAGCTAAGATAGTTTTGTTTTGAACCAATGTACAACATGAAGGGAAAATGATTTTATTTTCCGGAAGACCTCTACAAATTTTTTAATCTTCAGTAACCTTTCCTATCCCGTTTCATGATTCCCGTACCGAGAAGAGTTTTAAATTTGCGTCTCTTACCGTTTCAGAGCTACAGACCGCTGATACAAAAAAAAAAGTTGCGAAAGCAGTAGTGTTGCTCCGCAACATATTTAGCTTACACAGAATACCGGTATCAAGCTTAAGCCAAACATAAGCCACTAAGAATGAAGAAAAGTAACCTAAAACGAATAGAAATTACAATGAACCATTAAGTCAAACTTAAAAAGATTGGAAATTATAGCAAATCAGAACGGGGCTGCCATTCTTAAAAAGACTACAATATCATTTGCCCTTTACTGAAAACTATATAGCTTGATCAAAATAAAAATGTAGTTTAGCCAAATAATTTTTATGTGCATTTAATTTTAAAAACAAGAGTAAAATTACAGAGCAAATTTAAAAATTAAAAAGAACAGAAATTAGCTCTTTTAAAATGATTAAACCTAAAACTAGCAGAAATCACGATAAGTGAGAAAATAAAACTAAAGTTGATAGAAATTACATAATAAAGCCAAAATTAAAACAAACATAAATTACTACAAATAAGGTTTGTTTAATTTTTCCGCCCTTCGCCCACTCTCCACGGATACCACCCTATCCACCCTATCCTTGGGGAGTGGGGTGGGTGGGTTAGGGTAGGGTGGGTTAGGGTGGTTATTTGGGATAGGGTGGTATTTGTGCGTTTCAGAGTTACTGAAAACTAAATTGGTTCATTAAAAAGGACATTCTGTTAAGCCCCTTTTTTATACATTCAAAAGGAATGAATTTAGAAGAAAGGAAACACTGACTAGAAAGAAAGAAAACGAGAAAGTGAGAAAAGAAACAAATTTAAAAGAAAAAAAAACATTCAGCGAAAACAAGGTTTTCATAGAACTGCACTTTGCTAAACTAAAAATCCTGCAATCTTTATTCCTGCAATCTTTAATCTACCTGTAATCTACCTACTGTATCTACTATATATACTTCTATGTATTGTGCCCTTTATAACAGTATCTACTACTGCATCTACCTGAAATCTGTGTTGTATCTACCTGTAGTCTACTGTATTCACCAGTAATGTACTGTAATCTTTGTAATCTTTAAGTAAGGATCAAACACTATTTGTACAATATTTACTTAACATACTGGGATTTTGGCCTTTTGTATTTCAGTATCAGCCTCAGCTTTGAAATACAACAAGCTCTGAAAACCTTGAATATCAACTCCGTTAAAGACCAAGCAAAATTTTTAGAATATGTGCGTAGTGTCTCTTCGTTTAGGACAGTCCATAGGTTTATTACCTGAATAAACACCAGATAATACAACAATGCGTTAATACATGGTGACGTAAACAGCCACCATATATCTAGCAAGAATTGTAGTAACGATTTTATCGATTAATCAGTGTAAATAATCAGAACCAAACACAAATGTTTACTGCTTCGAGAATGACATATTTGTTGGTGGCGTGGAAGAATATTGGGGGAATTTTTGAAATTTTTTTCAAAATATAGATATTTTCCAAATTCTAGCGGGGGGGGGGGGGCAAGCGTGTCGTTCCTGTTGAATTTGTTCAATGAAAATACAAAAAAAGGCTATTTTTCAAAATCTAGGAGGGGAGAACAGTATCTAGGGGGAGCATGTTCCCCCATTTCACGTCGCTGTTTTAGAGGCTACTTTACTTCATACAAGACACGCTGTTTATGATCTATTATAAATTAAGAAATCTGTGGGACAGTCATAATACAATCTTAATGACTTTAATGATAAGGATTTAATCATTTAGGACTATTACCTAAACAATTTTTGAACAATCATGAGTTAAAAGAGGTAAAAGAAGCAAAGATGGGGATAGAGAGGCAGTGTTGAAGGAGGCACGGACCCGAGCGCCCCACTTTGGGCCGTCCTATCATACCGGTTGAAGTTCCTTGCATTACTTTCAAGAAGGTGTAACAGAGGTGTAACAAGTTGTAATTTGATTTGATATGTCTTGAGTATTGATTTCTATATTCCAATATTAGCCATTACATTTATCAAACAGTTCGTGGTAACGAGCTGGAAGTAGAGCGACTCGGCCTACTAGTAACCGAAATTCCAAAAAAAGGAATTCTATTAAGAATTAATGTACTGAAAGAATTAACTTTTTATGCCAATTCCAAATACATTAAATTCGTTAAGTTATTTGTTACCCATCAAAAGCTATGAGCCGGAGAAAATTTGCCTGATTCTCAAAAAGGGAGGAAGGCAGCCTCATAAAGGGAGGCGTTACTGAGGAAAATCCCGCCGTTCTGGAATAAAAAAAAACAAAACAGATTCAATTTTTGAAATTTGACAGGGATTGTTATTTAAGTCAGAAATTCAGAGGGTTAGAAGGACATTCTAAAGAGGTGATATTCTTGACATTTGAAAATTCTACTTATTTTAATCTAAATATCAGAGGGTTAGAAGGAATAAGACAAGAAATTTGTTTAAATAATGAATTGAGAAGTGTTTTGTTGTCAAAAATTTACGCAAGAAGCCTGAAATTTGAAAAAAAAGGTGATATCCTTTACATTTTAAAAGTTTTTTTATTTAAATCTGAATTTCAGACGGGTAGAAGGAAGAAAATGCAAAATTTACGCAAGAACTCTGAAAGTTGAAAAAAGATGATGTTCTTGACATTTGAAAAGTTTTCTTATTTAAATCTGAATTCAGGTTAGAAGGAAGAAAATACAAAATTTGCTAAAATCATGAATTGAGAAGTGTTTTGATGTCAAAAATTGATGTCAAAAAATTAAATAGGAAAGAGGAGGGAGTAAACCGTTCATTTTGGGGTTTTTGATTCCAACAACACATATTTTAAAAATACAAACTTCCTTTTTGCACGTATAGATAGCTTAATTATTCAATTTTCTTGGTGATATTTTTCAGTGACTTCCATCAAGTCATTTCCTGGTGAAATCCAAAAACGTGTAACCTCTTCAAGCATCCGAAGCCACCCCAGCCTTAGAGTGACTTCGGACACACATGGGGCTTTTCCGGACATTCATTAATTAATGCTTGTAATAATGTACTTAGATAACATTAATATTTAATTCAGATAATATACAAGTTAAATGTAAGTTTAATTTGTTTTATGGGAAATTGGACTGAATTGCAGCCAAATACAAGATCTTAGGCTGTTTGCCCGGTTCTTCCTACTGAAACCAGTACAAAAAGCTTGATGATAATATCTTGAGTCAGTTTCTGCACTATCTCGATATTAAGGGAATATGAGCTTCCCACCAGACTCGTGCAGGTAGTTTATTTTTGCTATTCTGCCACTTATTTCATTAATTTCACAAGCATAATGAAAAGCAGAGTTTTGCTTCTTTCCCACCATTAATTTTATAAGTACAAAATTTCCACAAGAAAATTCTTCATCAGTCTCAAGCTCACTGATACTTCCACTACGTAAAGACTCGTCATCCGACTCGTTGTTGAGCTGCATATCAGTGTCTAAAATGCTGTCTCTAGTTTCGTCAGCAATGAATGTAAACTTCGCCTTATTTAGCGACTTTTTGTTTTATTTTATTTTTTTTAGCAAGCCTTAGCTCTGTCTCTGCTTCAAGTGCTCTTTTTTCTGGTATTTCCATCGGAATTCTACTTTTGCCTTTCCTGAGGTTTTTTGCTCAGACCCACTTGCACTTTTGCCTTTAGATATTGTCTGATGCATTCAGGAGTAAGGGCCACAGAAAAGTTTGGTATTGACTGCTGTTGATCCACACAGACAGGAGATGAAGCACAAACTGAACCAAGGCTAAGAACATCCATATTGGAAGGATCTGAAGCATTCTGTTCAGCTGGGTCTGGGTCGTTTGTCGCTTCAGCTGGCAGAAAATTGATTTCTGCGAAAACATTCGGATTTCAAGGCCAGATTCCTGCCTTCTCTAAACCAGCTGTGATGTTTTGAGAATTCAAATTTTCCAGAAAGGGATGCTTGCAAAACTTTGCAATTTCATGCGTTGAAATTCTCTGACCAAGGTTTCACTGCATCCAATTGTCAAACGACTCTCTAGTGGCATGTTTCAATGGTGCGTACACTGAAACGTCAAGGGGTTGGAGATGATGGAAGTAATAGAGGAGAAAGGTGAGGAGGTGGATGTTGTTATTTTTTCAGAAGGAAACTACTTCTACTGAAATATAGCTTTCATGATTGTCGAACAAGAGTGAAATAGGGTCTTTTTTTGCTGAGTTTGGCCTCTTTTAGAAAGAGTTCCATGGAACAAAGGAAGTCTTCCAAAGTCATCCATCCATTGCAATGGGCCAAGCCAATGCATCCTGGTGGTCTATCTCAATATATCCTTTCTGGAGCTTTGACTCTTGGAAAAATAAACACTGGTGAAATCGTCTGACCAGTTGCAGATACGAAGCATAGCATTGTGGTATTTTCCCATCTTTCTGCCGACACGGTTTTTGCCACCTGTTTTGCTCCTTTTTTTGGGAATCCCCTTTCGGACATCCACAACTGGGAGAACTCCTGTTTCGTTGCAGTTCCAAATTCAACCAGGAGGAAAATGATACTTGCAAAACATCTCCTGAAGATTTTGAAAGAAGGCACCAATTACAACAGTATTAAAGGCAGCAGCATGAACCTGGCTTGTATTTTCAGGTTTTCTGATGGACAAACTGGCGTTCCGCTTGAAGAACCCTTTTATCCGGTCCAATCCTGGTCTCTCATCGAGTTTTCAGTTTTTCGGGAATCAGATCTTCAGTGTTATTGCCCACTGGTTGGCTAGCTTTCTTGTTGCATAGGAAGTCAGCCCATAGTTCAGAAGTGAGCATTTTTTGAGGTATGCATTAAGCTTTTTCTCTTGTTTGGGAATAAAAGCAAGCTTAGTGCTCTCCTGAACACTGTCATTGTCATTATTGCTACCACTAGCACCACTGCTTGAGATCTTGCATTTTTGCCTTTTTTTTTCACGGCATCCACAAGGGTACTGTTCTTCAAAGAGAATTCTTCTGCATCTCGGTAAAACAAGTTCCGATTTACAAATTGATTAACAGCCTGACTAATTTTGGATCAGGAGGACAACTCTCCTTTCGGATATAGCTGCAAACCATCCACAAAAGAAAATTATAATCGTCAGCATCTGAAGAAAACAACATGGAAATTACATAGATCACGCCACTTCATGCTTTGAGGCACAGAATGGAAAGAAGCCTACAGGTTCTCTATAACGAAACTGGAATACTATCCAATTTTATGCCTCCAGCTACATCTAATTCCATTTTGCAGGTTAGGAAAAACGCTTCCATCAGTACGGGGCTAAACTGGAGACCGCGAAAAGCGTCGGGAGTCACCCCAAAAAAACGTCCAGAATCGCCCCTTACTGGCACCATTTTGAAAATTTATTTTTTGTAGATAATGGCCAGCCATGTACTGATAAAAATTACCATGCAAATAGCAGGGGTAGCCTATACCTTGTCTGATCCTGCTAACTTACGGCCCAAGAGCTACAATAACTTAGAAAACATTTGACGAAGACTATATGTCTCAGAATTTCCAGCAAGCACATAAGAGCTTCTTTACCTCTTTTCTCAGTTGTCGCTTTTACCCAAAATCTAAAACTTGCGGCAAATGTGCGTTATATGAAGGGCATCTAGTGGGAGTTTTTTGAATTAGCTCAAAAATCTTAGATGAGAAGTCTAATGTGCGGAGTCGCCCCGTGCGGTTTTGCCTCCCCTCTCCCCAAGAGCGAATCCAGGATTTTTGTTCGGGGGGGGGTTACTAATTTTCGACTCGATTTTCGACTAATTTTATTAATTTTTACTAAGGTTTTTACTAATTTTCGACTCGGTCAAAAATTTCGGGGGGGGGGGGGTTCAAACCGGGTACCCCCCCCCCCCCCGGGTTTCGGCCTTGCCTCTCCCCTAAGGAATCTGAAATTCGAAAAAAGCTAAAATTCTTGACATTTGAAAGCTCTAGTTATTCTAATCTAAAATTCAGAATGTTAAAAGGAATAAGATACAAAATTTGTTTAAATCATGAATTGTGAAGTGTTTGTTGTCAGAAATTTACGCAAGAACTCTAAAATTTGAAAAAAAGGTGATATTCTTGACATTTTAAAAGTTTTATTATTTAAATCTGAATTTCAGATGGGTAGAAGGAAGAAAATGCAAAATTTCTTAAAATCACAAATTGAGAAGTGTTCTGTTGTCAAAATTTACGTAAGTTCTCTGTAATTAAAAAAAAAAATTTTTGTTATTTAAACCTGAAACTCAGAGTGTTAGAAGGAAGAAAATGCGCATTTCTTTTAGTATAATGAACTGATTTAGTGGTGAAAAATAAACATAAGGACTCTAAAAATTGGAAAAAAGTGATATTTCTTGACATTTGAACTAGTTATTTTAATAAGGAATAAAATGCGAAATTTGTTTAAATCATGAATTGAGAAGCGTTTTGTTGTCAAAAATTGACGTAAGAACTTTGAAATTTGAAAGAAGCAATGTTCGGGACATTTGTAAGGTTTAGTTATTTAGATTCAGCACATCAGATAACCCCCTACTGAAGCGGTTTCAAGCTCCTAGTATTTTTTCCAAGAACACACTGCCTTTCTACGACAAACAAATAAGAATCCCAATAGGGATAGGATCTATCCCTATTGGAACCCTTATTTGTAAGCTCCTAGTAGTAGTATCGGATTAACGACGCTTTATGACTGCTAAGGTCCCGGCGTCGACCATGCAGTTTCTTTGCTACAGCAAGGTTCGATCTCTGGGTTCCGTATTACAAAGCTAAAATCAAACCCACTGCGCCACTACAAGACGTTTCAAGCTCCTATCTGCAGAAACATGGATTATTTATTTTTTGCCAAAAGAAAGATCATGGATGCGTGTTTATTTGTATTTTTTTTTTTCTAGTGGAGATCGTATTGAACCAACGGTCCTACGGGATCTGGAGAGGGCTCGCTCAAACGGGAATTAAAAGTTCTAGTGCCCTATTTAAATCACCAAAAAGATTGAAAGGCAACTAGCCCCCATGCATTTTTTTCCCCAAAGACATCCGATCAAAATATTGAGATTGCCATTGGTTCAGCATAGTTGAAAGGCCCAATAACTATGCCTCAGGGGATAACATGACCCCCCACAGCCCCTGGGGAAGGGGTTTTAAGCTAAGCAATTTTTCAATGTTTACATCTGGCACGTACGCGTTTTTTTCCCGAATTCTCGCGATTCTTTTTTATTTTCCTATAAAGTTCCTGGATAATGGTTACTTTTTTATCTAGAAATAATTTGTTAGCTGGTTTAGATAATTTTTTTCTAATTTTTTGTAATTACCCGATTGGGCCACCAGCACAGTATTAACACATTTCTGTTCCAGCTTCCCACTCTCTGTCAAGCAGGGTTGCCACCCGGTGAGGAAGAAACACTTGATTTCAGTGATTTGTTGGTTGACTTAGTGAATTTCTTCAATAATCTAGTGATTTACATGCTGATTTAGCGATTTTTTGTTTAGGTAATACAAAAAAAATCACAAGAAAAAGCGATAAATCAATAGGGATGGCAACCCTGCTGTCAAGGAATTTCTGAGTTAACTGTTAGTTTGAAAGATCAGCTAGACTTGGTCCTCCTATAGCGTCTAGGACCTAGGCTATAGAAGGACCAAGTAGAAGGACTAGAGTCTAGGTGATAAAGCAGTCATACTTGCAATCAAGCCCGGTCAGTCGACAGCCTAAAACCAAGAGTTACTAAAGATAGGACAAGTGTGAAAAAGTTGAAAAAAAATATAATGTTCTCCAGCTTTGGGATACAAAATGTCAGATTAGCGAGGCTGACTCGGAAAAAAGTAACAATAGTGATCATCTAAACATTGGCGTTGCGACTGAGCCTTCGACTTCAGCTCAATAACCAATATCAAATGATGATGTTGATGAGTTTGACAAGGCTCGCGCAGACAAACACGACGAAATTAACATTGACGTTGAGCTTGGAATTGGAACCTTTTCGACAAAAAGAGGTCCGGTTTCTGATGAAAAAAAAAATATAGTTTACTAAAGACATTTTAAACCAAACAAGGACTATCCTTTCCCAGTTCATTAGACTGGCTAAAAATAAAAAAGTTTCAAGTTTACCGGATAGTCAAGTGCGCTTGGCTATGATTTTCTGCAGTGAAAAAAAGGGATTTCTGGAAATATTGTGCTTTGCATGCTTATGATCAAGCCGGAAGAAGGTCTCACCAAAATTATGACAGCTCGTCCTGGAGCCTCACATGGACTGGAAAAATGCCCTGGAAAAGTTCTCTAAACACCAGTCAAAATCATATCCTAAATAGGCTGCTGTTGGGGGGGAGGGGGCGGGGTATTTTTCTGACAACAGTGAGCGACAAAAGTCTTCTATAGCGGAAGTCCTGAATGCTTAGAAAATAGAAGAAACAGAAATAAACAGAAAACAGCTCCGTCTCATCACCGAAACAAGACGGTAAGGACGGTAGGGGGAACAAAGATTCAGGGAAACTGACCTTTGTGGAGCCTATAAAAAATAAGTAGAATTTTTAGGACCTTGCTGAACTATCTATCAGATGAAAAAAGTGCGTTTGAAAAACGTGCGTGCAAAGCCTAGTACTTCATCACCGGAATTCAGAACAAACTGATTGATACTTGTGGACAGCTCATTACTGCAAAAACTATTCATGAAGTGAAATCGGCTCGTTTTTCACCATTCTGGCGGATGAGACAACTGACATATCAAGATCGGAAAAGATGGCTCTAGGGCTTCGATTTTTGGACGGCGAAACCTATCAGATCAGCGAAGAGTTTATCGAGTTTGCTGCTGCTGAGGACTTACGAGGTGAAAGCCTTGATCAGTTTATTCTAAGTCAAACTGAGTAACTTAGTCTCAATATGAAAGCTATGCGGCGGGCAAGGGAGTGATAGGGCTGCAAACATTAGCACGTATTTGTTAGGAACCCAGGCTTCAATCTTGAACAAATATCCACTGGCCAAGTACGTTAACTGTACTGCCCACTTCTTGAACTTGGTTTTGATGGACTCGAGCCAGATCCCTGATATCAAGCTCTGGATGAATTTTATTTGTGAAACAAAAAGCTTCTTTCACTTTACTGTCATGCAAGGCACTGTCTTAAAAACCTACACTGAAGTCAATCTGAAAGCATTGTGCGAAAGTCGACGGGTCAAACGACACGATGCGATATAGACATCAAAGCAGTTACCAACCTTTAAGGCTCTTAAAGACATCAAGACGAATGGAGACCCCGTGGGGTCATTAAAAGCCGGAAGTCTGCTCAACAGCATCCTGAGCTAAGACTATACAGTGATCCTTGTTATAATGGATTTGTTCTCGGGTAAACACTGGTTGTATAAGCTGCTGCAGTCAAAAACATTGATATAGTCATGTGCATTCAGTGAAAAGCTGTTTCGAAGATAAGCTGTTTTCGAACATCACCTAAATATGCCAAACGATGAAAATCACTTGCCATGCCACGAAAGAGAAATTTCGTTAACAACCCGCACGATATCCCGGAAGAAAAGCACAAATAGTTTTTACTTTCGATTTCCCCTTTTTATCCCATTGACGGACCAACTCATACAATCACTCGAATCTCGATTGGCAAAGCGCAAAATTATTCTGGAAGGCCTCAGCGGAATTCTGCCATTGCGTAAAAGAGCCTTCTGGCAATTTAAAAGAACTGATCAAGTTACATGCCTCAGATCTAACAAGCTCAGAGTCCTTTGTGAAGGCTGATGTGGAACTATGGTGGGCTAAGTGGCTGAAATTAGCTCCCAGTCTTTTTCTGAATATGACATTTTCGAGCCTTGCTGGGTGTGAGAGACTGCATTATTCAAGGACTCCAGATTGAAACTTCGAAAGGTCTCAAATGTCCACTATTTGCAAAATACATAGCATATTTTGGTTTTGGACGTCTTAATTGTAATATTAGCCTCAGACTATTAATCAGTATGCTCAGAAATCTCAATAAACCAATTTTGGTAGATATGCTGAACCTGAACCTGATCATTATGATTCCTTGACTTTTGGGGGTGTTTTCCCCCTTTTTCAAAAATTCAGCGAATTCAGGCTTGTAGCTTTTGATGGGTAACATTAAACTAAATGAAATTTATATATTTGGAATCAGCATAAAAATCCAATTCTTTTGATGTATCTATTTTAATTAAATTCTCTTTTTTAGAGTTTCAGTTTCAACTGGGCCAAGTCTCTCCTTACTTACAGTTCATTACCACAAACTGTCTGAAAAGCACCAGTGGAAACTGGAGCTATTAGAAAAAGCACAGCCAATTTTGCCTGAAAAACCATAATGAAACACAGTAACCACTAATTAATTCTTTTTGTTTTTACTAATTTAACAATATACATATTTTCAACCATTATAGTTTAGGATAATTAATTCATTGCTTAAGTTTTTTTTTATTAAAGTTGCAAAAAAACATACATGCCCCATAAAACCTCAAAATTCATAATAAAACCTGATGTAAATGAGAAAATAAAAGATAAAAGATAAAATAAAAAGATAAAAGAAAGAAAGAAAGAAAGAAAAGAAAAGTTACCTGTGCCATATGTGGTCTAAGGCATACATTCTTCAGATCCATTGTCTTTGGATCAATTTTGTGCAGCAAGTGACAAAGCAAAACTCCATCACGAAGGCATTGAGCTACAATTTAAAAGCAGTATGTGTAAAAAAAAACTATAAAATATTAAATTATATACTATTATAACTTAATAGTATTATTATTATTATTATTAATTAATTATAATATTAACTATTTATTAATTAATTAATTAGTATTGTTAATTATTAATATCATAATATTATAAATTACATAAATAAATTATAAATTATAAAATATTAAATTAAATTATAAAAAACTATAAATATTTTACAAAAACCTATAAAATATTTAAAAGGGGTGTAAAAAAAACAACTGATTAGAAATTTTAGTCGTTATAAACTAATAAACAAAGGATTTGCAAAATAGTAAATATTAAAAAGTACTACTTGTAAGATCAAAGACCAACATACAAGATAGAACAAGCAAAAAACATTAGCAAGACTAAACAATGAATCTAAAAAGAGAAAAACTCTATAATAAAAAACACAAAAAGAAAGAGAAAAACTTTACAATAGAAAAAGAAAAAACCTATAATAAAAAACACAAAAAGAAAGAGAAAAACTTTATAATAAAAAGAGAAAAACCCTATAATAAAAAACACAAACAAGCAACATCAACCAAGAAAAAGAAATGAATTAAAAAATTAATATTTAAGAAGACAATTCTTTTCATGCTAGGAGCTCTTGTATTATAAGAGTATTAGAAACACAATAGAAAAGGCTAAAATTCGCCTTCACAAAAAAAAAATAACAGAACATAGAGTGCCATCTTGCGCTACTGTACAAAGAAAATCAAAAAATTGATTATAAAACCCAAGCAAAAATTACAATAGGAATTTAAGGGTTTTGTATTTTAAATATAAAATAAGAATAGAAATTACTTTTTTCGGGGGAAAAGGAGTGCGAAAGAGGTGTTCCGGGGCCAAGACCCTCTTTCCCCAACTGTGTACACTCCAGTCTGGATGTAAACACACAATACTAATTTATTACATGACTCTGATTTCAACAACGATTGACATCTCTACTACTTGAGAAATGAGTGCTTATTGTGCTTTGATGGTGGATATCTAAATTGCCGCATTACCATCAGCTTTGCAATAAGCAGACTCATAAATCCTTAAATACTGTTTCATAGGCAGCGCGCTAGCTCTGCCTAAGTAAAGAACGATGTGGGCACAATGTGTTGTTTTTTAGTTTTTTCTCCATACCTAGGCACTTCTTATCAAAGGAGTTGTCGTAGAAACTTCAAAAAGGGCTCATTCGATTGGAAATTGGAGTGGCTAGTGCCCTTTTTAATAGTCGAAAGTGATTGGAGGGCAACTGGCCCCCCCCCCCACGCCCATCAATCCCCCAAACACATAAAAACAAAATTTTGAGATAACCATTTTGTTCAGCGTAGTTGATATCCAGCTAGAAAATACATTTTTGAGGAGGACACTCCCCCACAGCCCTCAGGGCATGGCTTTTAAGTTATGCCCCGGGGGCATTTAAGGTTTTTATAGAAAGCGTTGTCCTAGAAACTCCGAAACAGGCTCCTCCGATTGGAAATTAAAGGGCTAGTACCATTTTCAATAGTAGAAAGTTATTGGAGGACAACTAGCCCCCCCCCCACGCCCATCATTCCCTCAAAAAGATCCCAGCAAAATTTTGAGATAGCCATTTTGTTAAGCATAGTTGTTTTCCAGATAAAAAATACTTTTTTAAGGATGACACTCCCCCACAATCCTTAGGGCAAGGGTTTTAAGTTATGCCCTGGGGGCATATAAGGTTTTAATAGAAGGCGCAGTCTTAGAAACTTCAAAACAGACTCTTTTGATCTGAAATTCAAATGGCTAGTGCCCTTTTTAATAGTCGAAAGGGATTGGAGGGCAACTAGCCCCCCCCCCCACGCCCATCCGTGCCCCCAACCCATCCAATCAAAATTTTGAGATAGCCATTTTGTTCAGCGTAGTTAAATTCCAGATTGAAAATATGGTTTTGAGGAGGGCATTCCCCCAAAATCCAGGGGGCAAAATTTGTAAGTTATTTCTTGGAGGTGTATAAGGCTTTTATAGCAGGCCTTGTCGTAGAAACTTACAAACAGGCTCATTGATTGGAAATTCAAGGGGGTAGTGCCCTTTTTAAAAATCGAAAGCAATCGGTTGGCACCTAGCCCCCCCCCCCCCCACGCCCATCATTCCCCCAAACACATCTAATCAAAATTTTGAGATAGCCATTTTGTTCACCGTAGCTGTTTTCCAGATAGAAAATATTTTTTGAGGAGGACACTCCCCCACAACCATCAGGGCAAGGGTTTTAAGTTATGCCCTGGGGGCATATAAGGTTTTTATAGAAGGCGTTGTCGTAGAAACTTCGAAACAGGCTCATTCGATTGGAAATTCAAAAGGCTAGTACCCTTTTTAATAGTCGAAATTGATTGGAGGGAAACTAGCCCCCCTCCCACGCCCTTCATTCCCCCCCACACATCCAATCAAAATTTTGAGATAGCCATTTTGTTCAGCATAGTTGATTTCCAGATAGAAAATATGTTTTTGAGGAGGACACTCCCCGACATCCCTCAAGGCAAAGGTTTTAAGTTATGCGCTGGGGGTATATAAGGTTTTTAAAGAAGGCGTTGTTGTAGAAACTTCAATAAAAGCTGATTCGACTGGAAATTCAAAGGGGTAGTGGCCTTTTTAATAGTCGAAAGTGATTGGAGGGCAATTAGCCCCCCCCCCACACCCAACATTCCCCTAAACACATCCAATAAAAATTTTGAGATAGCCATTTTGGTTTTTTCTCCATACCCGGGCACTTTGTATTGAAGGAGTTGTTGTAGAAACTTCGAAAAGGGCTCATTCGATTGGAAACTGGAGTGGCTAGTGCCCTTTTTAATAGTCAAAAGTGATTGGAGGGCAACTAGCCCCCTCCCCCCCCCCCCACGCCCGTCATTCCCCCAAACACATCCAATCAAAATTTTGAGATAGCCGTTTGCTCAGCGTAGTTGATTTCCAGATAGAAAGTATCTTTTTGAGGAGGACACTCCACCACAACCCTCGGGGCAAGGGTTTTAAGTTATGCCCTAAGGGCATATAAGATTAATGTTGACACAATGTACAGTTTATTATTATTTTTGCTTTAAAGCACGCCACTTCGTATAGAAGGGGTCGTCGTAGAGACTTCAAAAGGGGCTCATTCGATTAGAAATCGAGAGTTCTAGTGACCTTTTTAATAGTCGAAAGTGATTGGAGGGCAACTAGCCCCCCCCCCCCCGCACGCCAATCATTCCCCCAAACACAACCAATCGAAATTTTGAGATAGCCATTTTGTTGAGCGTAGTTGATTTCCAGATAGAAAATGTGTTTTTGAGGAGGACACTCCCCCCCCCCCTCCAACCCTCAGGGCAAGGGTTTTAAGCTATACCCTGGGGGGCATATAAGGTTTTTATAGAAGGCGTTGTCGTAGAAACTAGTGCCCTTTTAAATAGGTTAAAGTGATTGAAGGGCAACTAGCCCTTCATCCACGTTCATCATTCCCCCAAACACATCCAATCAAAATTGTGAGATAGCCATTTTGTTCAGCGTAGTTGATTTCTAGATATTAAATATGTTTTTGAGGAGGAGACTCCCCCACAACCCTCAGGGCAATGGTTTTAAGTTATGCCCTGGGGGCATATAATGTTTTTATTGAAGGCGTTGTCGTAGAAACTTCAAAACAGACTCATTCGACTGGAAATTCAAAGGGCTAGTGCCCTTTTAATAGTCGAAAGTGATCGGAGGGCAACTAGCCCCCCCCCCACTCCCCCACGCCCATCATTCCCCCAACACACATCCAATCAAAATTTTGAGATAGCCATTTTGTTCAGCGTAGTTCATTTTAAGATAGAAAATGTGTTTTTGAGGAGGACACTCCCCCACAACCCTCTGGACAAGGGTTTTAAGTTAAGCCCTGGGGGCATATAAGGTTTTTATAGAAGGCGCTGTCGTAGAAACTTCATAACAGGCTCATTCAATTAGAAATTCAAAGGGCTAGTGCCCTTTTTAAAATTCGAGTGATTGGAGGGCAACTAGCCCCCCCCCCCCCCCCGCTCATCATTCCCCCAAACACATCCAATCAAAATTTTGAGATAGCCAACTTTTGTTCGGCGTGGTTGATTTTTAAATTGGAACTATGTTTTGAGAAGGATACTCCCCCCCAGCCCCCAGGGAAAGGGTTTTAGGTTATGCCCTGCCCTGGGGACATGTAAGGTTTTTATAAAAGGCGTTGTCTTAAAAAATTAAAAACAGGCTCATTCGATTGGGAATTCAAAGGGCTAGTACCCTTTTTATAGTTGAAAGTGATTGGAGGGCAACTAGCCCCCCATGCCCATCATTCCACCAAACACATCCAATCAGAATTTTGAGATGGCCTTTTTCTTCAGCGTAGGCTAGTTGATTTCCAGATAGAAAATATATTTTTTAGGAGGACACTCCCCCAAAAACCTCAGGGCAAGGGTTTTACGTTATGCCCTGGGGGCATATAAGGTTTCTATAAGAAGGCGTTGTCGTAAAAACTTCAAAACAGGCTCATTCGATTGGAAATTCAAAGGGCTAGTTCCCTTTTTAATAGTCGAAATTGATTGGAGGGTACTAGCCCCTCCCCCACGCCCATCAGTCCCCCAAACACATCCAATCAAAATTTTGAGATAGCCATTTTGTTCAGCGTAGTTGATTTACAGATAGAAAATATGTTTTTGAGGAGGACAGTCCCAAACAACCCTCAGGGAAAGGGTTTTAAGTTATGCCCTGGGGTATATAAGGTTTTTATAGAAGGTGTTGTCATAGAAACTTCAAAAGGGGTTCATGTGATTAGAAATTCAAAGGGCTAGTGCCCTTTTTAATAGTCAAATGTGATTGGAGGGCAAATAGCCCCCCAGACGTCCATCATTCCCCCCATACACATCCAAACAAAATTTTGAGATAGCCATTTTGTTTAGGCTAGTTGATTTCCAGATAGAAAATATGTTTTTGAGAAGGACACTCCCCGACAACCCTCAGGGCAAGGGTTTCAAGTTATGCCCTGGGGGCGTATAAGGTTTTTATAGAAGGCGTTATCGTAGAAACTTCAAAAAAGGCTCATTCGACTGGAAATTTAAAGGGATAATACCATTTTCAACATTCAAAAAGTATTGGAAGGGCACTAGCCCCCCCCCCCCCCCCAACATTCCCCCAAACCCCACCAAACCAAATTTTGAGATAGCCATTTTGTTCGTCGTAATTGATTTACATATATAAAATATGTTTTTCATGAGGAAACTCTCCCACAACCTTCAGGGCAAGGGTTTTAAGTTATGTCCAGGGGGCATATAATGTTTTTATAGAAGGCACTGTCGTAGAAACTTCAAAAAAGCTCATTCGATTGGAAATTTAAAGGGCTAGTACCCTTTTTAATAGTCGAAAGTGATTAGAGGGTAACTAGCCCCCCCCACGCCCATCATTCTCCCAGACACGTCCAATAAAAAGTTTTAGATAGCCATTTTGTTCAGCGTAGTTGATTTCCAGATAGAAAATATGTTTTTGAGGAGGATACTCCGCCACAGCCCTCAGGGTAAGAGTTTTAAGTTATGCCCTGGGGGCATATAAGGTTTTTATAGAAAATGTAGAAACTTCAGAAAAGGGCTAATTCGATTTGAAATTCAAAGGGCTAGTGCCCTTTTTAATAGTCGAAAGTGATTAGTAATATTTGTTGTTGTTTAGACCAGGGCACTTCATATCGAAGGAGTTGCCGTGGAAACTTCGAAAGGGCCTCATTCGACTGAGAATAAAAAGGGTTGATGCCCTTTTTAATAGTCGAAAGTGATAGAAGGGCAACTAATCCCCATTCCACTCCCACCCTCCCATTTAACCATTATGTTTAAAAACAAAATGTTGCCTTAAGATTAAATCAAAATGGACTGTGATAATGCTAATTCCCAATAAGACATCTCAGCAGTATCCCAAGAACGGCTGAGGGTTTTATGTTCAAACTTTCGAGGCTATTTCTGCTCTTAAAATTTAACCAAAACAAAATAGTATAAGTGTATCCAAGCTATCAAAGAAAGTAAACTGATTTTTTTGTGAATGGTATCAAGTTTTCCATTTCAGGTCAACTAGAGGAGGTATGAAACTATGTTAAACAGTACTATTTGTGTCCAGATTTTTAAAATGGTGTATGTTGTTAATAATTGCTGAAAATTTTTCTCCAGCATACAAATAACAGGCCAAACTATTAAGTCTTAAAACGAAAAGATTTAAAGTATTATTTTCTTTTTCCCTGAATAGACCACGTCAATATAAAACGAACAGAAATTAATTAAAAAAAACTTTTTCCACAAAATAAGTTTTTCAAAGAAAAGTAAAGAACTCCATTAAACCAAAAATGAGATAAAATAAAATCAAATAATCTACCAAGCTTGAAACTACCACAAATCAGCATCGATAAATAAATGAAACCCAAAACGAACAGAAAATACAATAAATAACCGAGTCAAACTCAAAACGAGCAGAAATTAACACGAGTTGGGCGCAAAACCCCTATGCCTTCCCAAGGCCAGAACAAAATTTACACTTCACTGAAAAAATACAAATGAATGTGCTTTGTCAGTTTAATATACATATACTGATATTGATTATCAAAATGTTAAAATTATTTGATTAATTAAAGTTATAAAAGTAAAAAACATTTATATTTTTTTCAGTAAAGTGCAAATTTTGTTCTGGCTTTGGAAAGGCATAGGGGTTTTGTGCCCAACTCATGTTAATTTCTGCTCGTTTTGAGTTTGACTCGGTTATTTATTGTATTTTCTGTTCGTTCTGGGTTTCATTTATTTATCGATGCTGATTTGTGGTAGTTTCGAGCTTGGTAGATTATTTTATTTTATTTTATCTCATTTTTCGTTTAATGGAGTTCTTTACTTTTCTTTGAAAAACTTATTTTGTGGAAAAAGTTTTTTTTAATTAATTCAGCAAAAGTCAACACCAAATCACAACAATTTATACTTAATCTGCTTTGATTTTTAAACATTTTAATCTTGATAATTATTATTTAAATACTCACGAAATGATAGAGTCAAAAGAAGTACAACATACCTATTTGCCCAGAAGGCATATTTATTGGAACAAGAGACTATTCAAAATGGTTATCCTGAAACTTTGATCCACCATAATACAGGTCTATGGGGACATATGGAAAATTGAAGGGGAGCAGGTTACCTCCAATCAGTTTTACCCTTAAATAGAAGCCAAATTTACAATCAAATTGCACTTCCTGGCTGAAATACCTGGAAACACCACCAGATCACCAGATCAGCACCACCAGTTTGAACTTTATGGGACTGGTGCGATATCCTGTATCTATTTTTTTAATCAAATGAGCACTTCCAACTTTCTATGATTATCAATATTATGTGGTAGTCTTATGGGGGAAAACATAAAATAATCAATGCTTCAGATTGACATTGCTCTTTACCAAGTAAGTGCTAATCATAGATCACTTTGTACCTAGTCGTTTGCATTTCAAATGACCATTCCACTGGCATTCTACACAGAAAGGAGATATTTGAGGAAGTTGGGACAACCCCAGGAACATTCTTAATTGACCAGATTTGTACTGGACAGTAGCTTAATCAAAAAGACCAGAGAGCTCATAGAGCAAGCCACCATTGCCATCATAAACTTCAAAGTTCTAGCTTCGAAGTTCAAGCCCACCAAAAGCTCATCAGTTCAAGATTTTATTTCACCATAATTTTCATTTTATTTTCAATGTTGTAATAAGGACAAAAGAATATATTTGTGATGTAACTCGTTTTCAGTAAAGTAACAATGATGCAGTAGGATCTATACTTTTACAGTTAGGGAAGGGGGCAGTAACCAAACTCTTGTTTGTAGTGATTTTTGTTCGTTTTCAGCTTGATTAGCATATTCAATTTAAGTTTTATTCGTTTCAAGATTTATTTATTCACATATAAAAAACGTGTACCTGTTGTATGTTTATTTGCTATGATTGTTTATTTAATTCCTGTTTGTTTTGGATCTTATTCATTCTTTAATAGTAAAATATTTTTGTTTGTTTTAAGCTTGATTTGCATATTAAATTTAAGTTTTACTCGTTCTTAATATTTATTTATACATTAGTATTGTTAATGAAAGAAAGGTTGAGGTGGCTAGGGCACGTTGTGCGGATGAAGGATGACAGATTGCCGAAGATTGTTCTTTACGGCAAACCATCTAGGGCTAAACGGAAAGCAGGTCGTCCCCGTCTGGGGTGGGAGGACGTCATAAAGAAAGATTTAAAGGAAATGGGAACTTCGTGGGCGGGTGTAAAAAGGGAGGCTTTGAATAGATTGGGATGGAGGAGGAGCGTTTGTATCTGTGTTGGCCTCAGGCGGCTTGGTGCTGCGGTGAGTTGTTAGTAGTAGTAGTAGTAGTAGTGTAGTATGTTTGTTTGCTATGATTGTTCATTTAATTTCTATTCGTTTCGTTAAGTTTTATTCGTTTTCATTTACTCTTCAATAGTAATTTCAGGTTGTTTTGAGTTTGAATTATTATAGGTTTTTATTTCTACTGATCTTAAATTTAATATTTTCTTTAGTTTTCTTCTTCGAAAGTTTTTTTTATTAATTTCTGTTCGTTTTTGACTGCCAAATTTTCAAGTTTCTCAAAATCCCCTTTTTCAAAATCAAATTTTTTTCAATATTTAATTTTCCTCAAAGTATCAAAACTAGTATCAAAGCAAGCAAAGAATCAAAGTAAACAAGGCATCAAAGTAATAATGAGAAACTTGCATAACTTACAGCCCTTGCCCCATAAATCAAAGTTTCCCCATAAACCAGTAAATCCAAGTATCAAAGTAACAATAAGCAGCTTGCATAAATCAAAGCCCTTTCCCTGTGAGCTGGAGGGGGGTTCAACCCTGGAAGCATAGTTACTAGGCCTTTGGACTATTTAAAAAAAAAAATGGCTATCCCAAAATGTTGACTGGATACCTTTGGGGAAAAGGGGGGAGGTGGTGGTTGCCCTTTCATCACTTTTGACCTCCTGTCAAAAGAGGCTAGTTGCTCTCCTGTCACTTTTGACTCTTAAAAAGGGAGCTAGAACTTTCAATTTCAAATCGAACAAGCCCCCTCCAACGTTTATACAACCACCCCTTCCATAACAACCTTATATGCCTCCAGGGCGTAACTTACAACGCTTTCCCCCGAGCTCTGAAGGGTTGTGCTGGCCATAAGTTTTTGTCATCTGAACTTTGGATTATTTTGAACAAAATGACTATTTCAAAATTTTGACCAGATGCATTTGGGTAAAAGAGGGCATAGGGGGGGGGGGGGGTCTAGTTACCTTCTGGTCACTTTTGACTCATAAAAAGGGAACTAAACTTTCTATTTCCAATCAAATGAGCCCCCTCTGAAGTTTATACAACCATCCCTTCTATAAAAACCTTATATGCCCCTGGGGCATAACTTAGAACATCTGCCCTGGGCTCTGGGGGTTTTGTTATCTGATCTTTAAACTATTTTTAACAAAATGGCTATCCCAAAATTTTTCTCGGCTGCATTCGGGGAAAAAGGGCATGGGGGGGGGGGCTATTTGCCCTCTGATCACGTTTAACTCTTAAAAAGGGTACTTGAACTTATGATTTCCAATTGAATGAGCCCTCTCTCAAGTATATGCAACCATTCCTTCCATATGAAGTGCCTCATGGGTAAAAAAATAATAAATAAATAAATAACAAACATTGAAGCCTTATGGCCTTAACTAAAGTAATGCTATAGTGTTGCCTATAGTGCAATGCCATAGCAATGCAATAGTGATAGAAATTCTGTGATAAAAATCGATGTGATAGAAATTATGTAATAGAAGTGATAGAAATTCTCATCTTGAAAATTATTGCATCAAAAATCAAGCCAACACATGGTCAAACATTTGTAAATTGTCAGTGCTAAAACTAACCTAATATATGAATTTTCTCCTCAAACATTAGTCTAGGTGCCTTTTCGCCAGATTATTTCTCCTTTTACTTTAAGTTGCATGAACTTCCCTTTATTTTTTTCTCTTTTTTTTGCCTAACTGTTGGACTACTATAATCTTTTGTAAGTGGTGGATAAATAACTTATTATTACTGGTTCTATCATCTTCCCATGGTGTTGTGATTGAGCTTTTCTGTTAACTAAGGTGCTACCATCCACCAAATTTAGGTGTAATTTTTTTTTTTTTTTTCTTTTTTCGTGAGTAAGCTTCGACATAGAGTTAGTAGGGAGAAATACAAAAAAAATTCAGTGATAAGTATCATGCCAGAAAGAGTAAAAGTAAAAAGGTAGCAAGTATGGTCACAGGTGCTTTACCACAAACAAAATGTAAATATAGGAGTTCATAACAACATGTAACATTTTATTTAAGACAGTGAATATGGTAAAAACCACAAAATATTTATTTTTATATACCCAGAACTTAAAAGAAGGAAATAAATTTCTTAAAAAAGGAGAGGAAAGAAACAGAACTAGCTTTTTTTTAAGAAGAACTAGAATAAACAATTAAAAAATACAAGAAAACAACATAAAAAAATCTATGATATAAAAAAAGGGAGAGCCTAGGTTTGAAGTTAATTTAGATAGCAGCAGGTTAAAAACTATTCCACAAGGACAGATTTGAAAAAAATTCTTGCTTGCTATCTTAGTGTAAGTGCATAATTTTCTTAAATTAGCATTATATTCTTGAAATTTATTGCATAATATTCTCCTTTCTCTACAAGCGATCAAACTATTTGGTATTTCAGGTTAGATCAGGAACCTTTTAACTTAATAGTGATCTACTTAATAGGGGATGCACCAGCCACCCATGCATTCTATAGATAAAAGCCTTGGTCAGGTTACACAAGAATATATTGTTTATCCAAATTCATGAAGTGGGTACTCCACAAAAGAGATACAATTATATGAGTTGAAACTGGTATTAGTAGTGAAAAAGAAAAATCACAAACACCAACTAGCATTTGGCAATTTTGTTTGACTCAAAACTGCTGCATATTTATCTTCTGAGGTACTATAAAATGTGGGGGAGGGTAAAGAAAGCTAAATTTTGTCCCCAGTAAGTCTAATATCTTATGGTCAACTAAACTGCTTAGCCTACCAGGTTTTTCAAGCTAATCTAGGTGTACTTCCTGCAGATTGGATTTTGGCTTATAATAACTATTGCATTTTAAGAGCAAAATGGTGATTAATTATCTGGAGAGAAACTTCAGAGAAACAGTTTCTGGAGAGAAATTTCAGCTTTAATCCTACTGTATCGCAAATTAAGCCTATTAAATTATCATTTTTCTTTCAAGTCCACTTTTTAATCCAGTCATCAGAGGCTACACTGTCAGATGCAATAATGGCTTTTTATCCTACCTTCCCATGTTAAATTGCCAAATATGCAACTTTCATAAGTTTCATTCTTTTTGGGTACTCCTTTCAGACCAGCTGTTTCTACAACTAACTCACCAGATGAAAAGACTTAAAAATGGCAGGCAAAACACCATAAAAGTTGTACAAAATGACTTGTTTTACAAAAATGACTCATCAAGAAATCAGAACTTTTAGCTAATTAGTTCAGGATCTAGAAACATCTGGAGAATCAAGACAATTTAGCTTAAGACTATCAAGATAGATAGATATGTTTCATCAGATATAGCTCTTGGATTTGCACAAAAAAAAAATCTTTGACAATTCAAAAATATAATAGAAGTATTCTCCACAGTAATGGAAAATAACAATTAATTTAGTAAAAATTGATCGTTTACAATTTTGAGAAAATTATTCCCATAGGTTTGGAGGTCAGGATATATATATATATATATTCCTTTAAATCTTTCTTTTTTCCCTTTTTCCCATTCCTTTTTTCCCATTTCCTTTAAATCTTTCTTTATGACGTCCTCCCACCCCAGACGGGGCGACCTGCTTTCCGTTTAGCCATAGATGGTTGGCCGAAAAGAACAATCTTCGGCAATCTGTCATCCTTCATCCGCACAACATGCCCTAACCACCTCAACCTTTCTTTTATTATAGACCTAGAAAGCGGTATTGAACCACATTTTTCGTATAGCCTATTGTTTGAAATACGGTCAGTCAGCCGGGTACCCAGAACAATCCGTAGGCAATTTCTCTGGAAACCATCAAGCAAATCTTCATCCGCTTTTCGGAGTGCCCATGCTTCAGAGTCATATTTGACCACTGTCATCACTCTAGCTTCCAATATTCTAGTCTTGGTTTGCAGATTTATCTTCCTATTCTTCCAGACTTTTTTTAACTGTGAAAAAACACCCTGAGCCTTGGCTATTCTATTTTTAACATCTTCGCTGCTCCCACCTTCTTTACTAATAATACTACCAAGGTAAGTGCAGCTACCCCCCTGATCAATCTTTTCATTACCCAAAGTCACCTTTTCATTTTCACTTATTCCTAGCCTTAGTGACTTAGTCTTCCTAACATTAATTTTCAAACCAATACTAGCACCCTGAACTCGTAAAACCTCAAAAACTTCATTCATTTTGCTCACACTTTCATTTAGGATGCTCAAATCATCAGCATAATCCAAGTCCAGGAGACTTTTTCCTCTCTATTTGATTCCGTGGTCTCCCATTGCCTTTCCTGTGCTCCTTAAAACAAAGTCCATCAAAATAATCCATACAAAGGGGGATAGAACACAACCCTGCTTAACTCCTGATTTAATACAAAACCAGCTGCTAACCTCATTTCCTACCTTAACCGTAGCAGTGTTATTTTCGTACATAGCACTAATCAATTTAATGCATTTTCCTGGTATACCATACAAGGATAAATCCTTTACTAAAGCTCCTCTATCAACAGAATCGAACGCTTGCTCATAATCTATAAAAGTGAGGACCAAAGGTGTTTGAAAACTCAGGCACTTCTCCATTATTAACCTAAGAGTGAAAATTCGGTTGCCACATCCTCTACCTCTTCTCAAACCGCACTGTTCTTCTCTTAAAATTTTGTCTACTGCATTTCTCAGTCTAAAAAGTATCATATTACTAAGCAATTTTCTACCTACAGAGACTAGACTAATGCCTCAATAATTACCACACTCACTTTTATCACCTTTCTTATAAAGTGGCTTAATTAAGATTTTCCTAAAATCGTTAGGTACTTCCCCTTTTTCAAAAACCATATTTATAATCTTCAATAGCTTATTTCTAACCTCAAAGCCACCATATTTAAGAAACTCATTTACCACCCTATCAGCACCTGGAGCCATATTATTCTTTAATCCTTTTAGTACTGTTGCTAATTCCTCCTCACAAAACAAATCTTCCTTCACATCCAAAGTATCACATACTTTTTCATTTTCCTCTATATTTTTTCCTGCAACTCTATCTTGGTTAAGCAAGTTCTCAAAATGTTTGGCCCATCTCGCTTTAGTTTTTTCCTTATCGCTAATTGCAACCCCATTCCTATCTTTAACTGGGACAAGTCCCGATTGACGACTCCCTCTCAATTTGTTAACATGCCAGAACAATATTTTACTATTATGCCGTCTAGCTGCATCTTCCAGATCCTCGGCAATTTTATCCATGGCCTCCACTCCACATCACCTTACAGATAATTCTTGTACACGCCCTTTCTCCTTTCTATTAAACATAAAGCTTTTTCACTAATATTCTTAGCTGCAGTTCTAGCTTTCTTCCCTAATACACCTTCAGCAACTTCACAAATTATTTTTCTAAGATTATTCTAACCATCTTCCACATTATCAAATTTTAAACTTTCAAGTTTAGTATTCAACTGTACCTGGAAAGTTTCTCTCAAATTCCCACCCTGGAGTCTACCAACATCATAACTTCCCGGGAGGTAGTTACCCTTCCAATATTTCAGCTTTAAGTTAACCTTTGACACTACTAGATGGTGATCTTTACTTTTAACATCAATAACAGCACTCCTGTATACCCTAGTATCTTGTATTGATCTGCCAGTCTTAGGTTTACTATAACATAATCAATAAGGTTTGCTGTTTTACCATCACATGAATAACATGTTAACTTATGAGCCATTTTATGACCAAACACCATATTGGTTATAACTAGATTGTTATACCTACAAAATTGCAAAAGTCTGTATCCATTACTGTTTTCTTTTCCTACACCAAATTTACCAAAGCTGGGATACCATCTATCCTTATTTCTACCAACCTGGGCGTTCAAATCTCCCAGTAATAACATCATATTTCTGCCTGGGACCCTGTCTATTTGGTCCTCTAACTGTAAGTAAAATTCATCTGAGTCACTGGTATCTCCGTCAGTCGGTTCTACAGGGGCATATACTACTATAACTGATACCCGGAACTTTTTAGTCATATCCATTATTGATATGACTAGATTCTAGTCATATCTCGAGTCTGTATCCATTATTGTTTTCTTTTCCTACACCAAATTTACCTAGGCTGGGATACCATCAATCCCTATTTCTACCAACCTGGGCGTTAAAATCTCCCAGTAATAACATCATATTTCTACCTGGGACCTTGTCTATTTGCTCCTGTAACTGTAAGTAAAATTCATCTGAGTCACTAGTATCTCCGTCAGTCAGTTCTACAGGGGCGTATACTACTATAACTGATACCCTGAACTTTCTAGTCATAAAATGAGCAATTAGTATTCTATTATTAATAAGGGGAATTCCACTTTCCACTGATATTTATGTTATTTAGGTGGAGACATTAACTGTAGGCTTTTATGTTTTTACACTAAATTTTTAAAGATACCTTTTAAACTTTTACACATGTAATATATTTGTTATTTAAATTCAGAAATCAAGGTTTGTTTAGAAAGGTTTTTTTTTTCACAACAACCCCCCCCCCCTCCTTTGGGAGGGAGGGGTAATTGTGACAGCAATAATGATTATATTTGGAAATAAAAATAAAATAATCTTATGTTATTTTCAAACTCTTTTTAATTAAATTTTATGTCTTTTTCTATCAATTTTGTTGAATGAAAACAATTTGCAATCCATTACTTTCTGCAGCTTCTTCTGTTTGCTATTGCAATTTTACTGCAAAGTCTAGCACTAAAAAAAACTGGAACTTAGATAAACATTAAAATGCAGAATTACAAGATTTATATATTGATAAGTTTACTGGATTTGATTGTAAATTGATGTCTGTAAAATATATGACTATGAAACATCAACTTAACACTGAATTCAGAATCAAATGGTAAGTTTAATCTTAGTTCAACAATCCAGAACAAAAATAAGGGACAACATGAAGGGCTTAAAATGGAATTTGTTAAGGTAGTAATCAGTATATTTGGAAAGAACAGAAAAAGGTGCATCAAGTGGTGTGTTTATTATTTACTTACCAAAGTGATGAAAAACTAGAAATTTACACAGGAATAAATCTAGAGTTTCAATTATACTATAGGAAGGTTTTTTCAAGGGCTTGTCTCAACTTCTTACCAATTTTTAAGGCTTCATAGATGGTAAACAGGTCTATGGTTGGTCTTAATGTCATCAAAAACATTTTCATCTAATTTTGGTTTTGATTCTACTTTTCCTTGATGTTAGCCTACCTTTTTAGAATGATAATCCCTCGAGTTTGGTTTAGGATATGTATTTACCTTAAAAACATTTTCCAAGATTCTTTCAACCCTTATGCTAGGCCTATAGGCTAAATAAGGATTTAGTGTCAAAACACTTTAAAGACTTTAAACATTTAGTGTCAAAACACTGATCCTAAATAAGGATTAGTGTCAAAACACTTGACTTGGGTTTTACTTATACAATAGATCTACTTCTGAAAGTTTCATAACTAGACAGCATAAAGTTTGGCCCATTGGAAAGGGAATGGAGGAGAAAGATGTATTAAAGTAGCTTCCTGAGGCATTATTTAAGCTCTGAATCTACTCCTGAAAATTTTATTCACCTAGTTCAACTACTTTGTAAGATAGCAATAAGACCATCTAGAATATTACCTTAAGGTAAGATACAAGGGACATTCAATAAGTTTGTAGAACAGAACTCTTAGAAATAAAGAAATAAGTTCTAACCCTGCATGCATGCTTATCTAGGTAAATGATATTCACAGCCTGAAAACTGTTCATTTTGCTTTGTCTTTTCAGGTATAAGAAGACCCCAAAGTCTTTGAATCACTGTAGAAATGGATTTGTCACTGATCAAGTACAGAGCAGTGACCAAATTCCTTGTCAAATAAGGTTCTTTGACTAGAGAAATGAGCTCACAGATCAGTTGGCCAAGGTGTACCAGCAAGATGCTCCCAAGTATTCCACAGTCACCAAATGGGCTGCAGAGTTCAAGCAGGGCTGTCAATCCCTGGAAGACAACCCAAGGTCCAGTCAACCTTTGGAAGTGACAACCCCAGAGGTCATCCAGTGTGTGGAAGACCTTGTCATGGCTGATTGTCACTTAAAGGTCAAACAAGTTGCAACCAAAGTTGTCATTTCCAAAGGGAGCATTTTCAACATTCTTCACAACCATCTTCATCTCTCCAAAGTGTCTGCCAGATGGGTGCCTTGAAATCTTCAAGTGCAAGATCAACAGCAGCAGATGCAGCTCAGTTCACAACTTCTCAAGCTCTACATGAGAGACCCAGAAGACTTCCATTTGCAACTTGTGACTGGAGACAAGACCTGGGTACACCACTGGGACCCTGAGAGCAACATTGCCTCCAAGCAATGGAAACACAGTGACTGGTTGTCTCCAAAAAAGTTTCAGGCCCAGTCCTCCGGGATTCAAAAGGTCTCCTGTTAATCAACTACTTGCCCAGAAGGTCTACCATTCACTGGTGACTATTACTTGGATCTGATGGTTAAGTTGTGCCAGGCAATCAAGACAAAGAGGCAAGGAATGCTGACTAGTGGTGTTCTCCTTCTTCATGACAATGTGCCAGTGCACAAGAGTTGTGTGGCACAAGCCACAATCAATCAGATGGGCTTCAAAGAGTTGGCTCACCCATCCTACAGTCCAGATCTGGCCCCAAGTGACTTCCACCTGTTTTGTGCCATGAAGTCCAACCTTCATGGAAAGTGTTTTGGTGACAATGAGGAGCTGATATCCACCATGGATCAGTGGTTCAATTCCCAGTCACAAGACTTCTTCCATGCTGGAATTTCAAGCACTTGAGCATTGGTGGTCTAAGTGCATTGAAGTTAGGGGAGACTATATTGAAAAGTAGTGATGGTTTTCTTTTTATGAAATAAAGTTTTGTATGCAGTTCTACAAACTTTTTGAACCCCCCTTGTATATTTCAAAGAAAAAACCAATCATTCAATTAATAAAATTACTAGTCTCTACAAAGGCTCAGTATTCAGTAAAGGAGGATGAAATAAAGTATCTAAACACACACTATTCAGAACATAATAAAAAAAAAGTTTATTTAAATATAACAAACCTAAGCATCAGATTAGGTGATGTGGACTCCATAGACCCATTGTATATATGAATATATATATATATACTCTTTCAGGATATGTACTTAAATAACATATACCTATAAAAACACACATAATAATCAAAAATATATCTAAACAACAAGAAAAAGAAAATAATTTAAGTAATAAATAAAAAGGATTTGTAACAATTTACAGATTAAAACTAACTTTTAAAAAATCAACTCCTAGATGCTTAAAGCTGCCAAAGGGTAGCTTGTGCCATAGCTGAAAATGTCTGTGATACTGTTGAAGTATCAGGCATGGGTATATGGAGGGCAAGAAATGGAAGGGACTCTTGTATGGTCAGAACAATACAATGATCTAGCAAATACAAAAATAGTAGGTCCAGGTAGCTATGCAAAAGCAAACAAAGCATGTACAAGAAAATAAACTGAAGACAGATTTTAGGGGTAAGGTTTATATTAACAGACTATTCAGGTAGCTAAGAAATAAACTTAACTCTATATTCAGAATTGCATCCTGAATCCAATTTTAACATTCATTTGCATCAGAAATGAACTTTACCCCCACCTCCCTAATGTGCAAATATACACCCAGAATTGGTATAATTAAGGGTGGGGTAAAGTTCATTTCCAAGACAAATGAATGTTAAATTTGGATTCAGGATGAAGTTCTGACAATAGAGGTAAGTTAATTTCTTATCCACCTGAATAGCCCATTAATATAAACATTACCTGACTTAAGAGGGATTTAACAGCAGACAGATTAGCAAACTTCATAACCAGTTCAGTTTTCTGATGAAGAAATGTAATATTTTGGAAATTTGAATAGAAAGTGAACATCCATAGGCCTATAGTAGGCTAGAACAATAAAAAAAATACATCACTGGATCTTTGATGAAGAAATGGAGTCATGGGATACATCTTAAAGTTTAATGCATTTATATAAAATTTGTAAGACAAATTCATACAGCCAAGAATTCTAATAAAGTGAAAATAACCATTTCCAGATCTAAGCAAGGAACCATTTACCCTAATGTGTAGCCTATAGGCTATGACATAAAGCTTGGAAAAGCTGAGGAAACTGTAGAAAAATACTCAGACTTAGAGACTTTCAGAGCCAAATAGCTCTAACTAACTTATGAAATAACTCTGAATTAAAGCAGATTTTCTCTAGTGAAGCTTGATCAAATGCTAGGCACTCTATTGATGATGTACTGTTGGCCTAGCTAATTAGTAAATGCAACTATGCCATGTCTAATATTCACTAATGCACAGCTTTTCATTAGGATCAATTTGATCAGTCAATATACTAGGCATAAACTAAACCTTTTTCAATATCAAATCTCTTCCTTGATATCACAGTCAAACAGGCACAGCCTACCCCTTCTAACTTCAACTCTGTCAGCAACTTTTTATAAAAATATCAAATGAGACACCTAAAAGCTCTATTGAACTAAATGCATGGCTTAAATCAAGGACTGGCATGATCCAAAGTTAAAATCAAATCTTACCAAATACAACAACTTCAGCAGATGCCTCAAATATTGGATGATCTGTTGAAATAACATCACACCTTAAGAACCATTCAGCACATTCTTTCCAAAGAATGTCACTCATTCTAAGTTGGTTATGGAAAAACGGCCTTTACGCTTGGCTCTTGCCCTAAGTTGGCTTTCTAAGTCACTTCCTTTTCTGAGAATGGTTCTAAAACGTCCCAAGGCTATATAAAATATTCTATGCAAATAATTCACTAAACAACAAATTTTGCCATCTATGATACAATAATCTAGGTTTCTATATTCGGGAAAGCAAAACAATTACAACGTGAAAAGTCTTTGCAGCAGACCTTCTCGTTTTTGAGCTCATTATCTATTGCGCCTTATTTGAAGAACAGTTATTCACAATATTTTGTATTGTTGGCAGTGTTTTTTAGTGCACTTCAGTATTTGTCTGATATATATGTATATTTGAATCTTTGAACTCTATTAAATAGATTTTAAATATGATACCAAAATGATGAATATATTATACTCTATTGTTTCGACTTTTCCACGTCTCCTAATGTAGATTCCTTTGATATGTTTTACCTTTGTAGTTTTGAATTCACTGCAATCGCATTTTTCTGGATCTCCCACATTGTCTCTAGGTTATTTACTTTCCCTAGGAAATATAGGAAAGTTGGCTTAACTTCCAGTTAGGAGGTAACCTAAATTGTTTACAGTGGCTTCAAGTTTTCTATGTAGGCATATCGCATTGGTTTGCCCCCAATCCATAAAAGTTTAATCGTAATTCTAATTTTTGGATTATTTTTAGCTGATCTGACATAGACCGTTTTAAATTAATACTTGAAGTAGCTTAAATTACAGAATGACCATTTAAAACAGCAATAGCAACGATCCCTATTTGTTGATATCTAGTATTTGATTTTCATGCAAATGTACATTGAAAGATCCTTTTCTAAATAATCATGTCTTTACTTTGTTAAATCCTTGTTCCAACAGTTTATCTCTTTTTGATCGTTTTCACCAAGTATAACGTCAAAACTTCTTTAGATTACTAAAGAAGTTAGAAAACTTCATTAGTGACTTCACAAGTAGCTGATTTCGGGAACCTTTTTCAGCATCAGTGGACAAACGATAGCGGTAAGAAAAATTTGATGAAAGAAAAATTTATTGCGCGAGATTTTCAAAACAAAAAATCATGGATACGAATAGTCAACTGGAGTTTATGAATAGTTGCATGATTGATCTGAGCTTAGTTCTCAGCTCGGTAGCGGAGTCTTTCACCACAGGCATCTCTGGCTGACTATTTATTTGTATTCCTATTTTTTTGTGATGATCATGATGAAAATCGGCACTGATTTTGTAAATCGGCACTTTGTAAATTGTAATTTTTGTAAATTGAGTTCTAATCAGCAGTTGTACCAAACCAATTCTGCTCAAGTCATCCTCAGGGCTATACTCCCCATAGTATAGTGCAGACGGTTTGATATCATCTATTGCCCCTTCTTGTTTTTAGTATCATTTTGTGTTTTAAAGCTTTTTCCAATAGGCAATGCTTAGAAGTCCTCCAAAACAAAAAGTACCCCTAGATCTAAAACCAAATTCAAGTGCAAATGTCATAGTGAAAGATACCCATCCTGGCTGGTCAAGCACCCTATCTCAAAGATCTAATGATAGCTCAAATACGGAGACTAGGACAATGATAAGTGTAGGGGCTAATGTAACCATAAATGATGATAATGGGTTTCAAGAGGTCCTCCCTAGAAGCTCTAAAAAAAAGGAAAAAAAATCTCCCCAATTAAAAGCATTTCCCCTCTCCCTGCCCAAGATCCTCCCTCCAAAAACTTAGGAATTTACATTAAAATTACTCACACTACCCCCTTTGAAATAAAAATGATCACTGCAATAAGAGTTGCAATTTTTAAATTGCTAAAATCAATGTTATCTCTTAACATTAACCGTGATGGATCTCTGCTAATAGCTGTAGAAGAGCAGAAATCAGCAGATACAATAATTAACCTTAAATCCCTTCTGAATACCCCAATTATTGCATCTAATTGGAACCCAAAACAATCACCAACAAAAATAGTAGTTTATAATGTTCCCCCAGAGATATCTACTCAGGAGTTAAAAGAAGGCCTCTCAGATAGGGCTGGAAACACAATCCCAGTTGAGGATGTTACCCAACTTGGAAAACCTAACTCTAATGGCATAAAAACTAGTAGATCCTTCTTATTCACACTAAAGGATAAAATTGATGTCCCAGAAAAATTATTCCTATTTGGGGAAATAAAACCGCACAAGGCATACAAACCTAAGCCGATCCAGTGTCAGAAGAGTTTCAAACTGGGACACACATCAAACAAATGCAATGAAATTCTCCAAGAGTGTAGTGATTGTAAATCTTCACTTCCTAAAAAACACTCATCCTACATGAATCAATTGTAAAGGCCCACATGAATCTACAAATAAATCATTATGCCCTGCATACAAGAAAAGAGCTCTAACACTCCAAATATCAACGGAGAAGGCCATCCCATACCCCTTTGCAGCAATGGAAGCAAATGCTGCCCAACAATACCAAATAAAGCCTGTAGTGAAACCAACCAAAACCCCCAAGTCAATTGCCCCCAATGCATCAAGCACCCCATATAAAACACCATCTTCTAAGCCCCCTAGCTCAAATCCCTATCAGAAGGAATCACCAAGCCAACAAACTTCCTTTTCCGTTGAGATGAGGCCAGCCTGGCCCTCCCTCCCAAGAAGAAACAAACCAGTTACACTACCAGGAATCAATCCCTTAACCAACAAACAGGATGCACTACCAAAAATGCAATCCCCAAATATATGCTTATTCATTCTAAACTGTAATGCAGTTCAGGCCATGAACATACATCAACTACAGAAAACAAAAATTATTGCAGAATTGACAAAAATCTACATCCCAGATGATATGCTCATTCAAGCAAAAAAAGATCTTGCTTTACTTTTAACAAAGCTGAACATTGATACACAGTCATATGAAGAATAAATCAACAACACAACATTTATCAATACTCCAATGGAATGTAAGATCACTCACAGAAAATAAGCTAAATGAACTAATATCATTTATGAATAATAATTCCATTAATATTGCTTGCCTCCAGGAAACTCATTTAACCCAAAATCAACAAATTAAGTCTCTGGGATATACTATCCTGAGAAAGGATAGATCTTCAGAGAGAAAAGGAGGTGCTGTAGCTTTATTAGATAATAATAATATAAAATTTTGTGGCATCAATTTTCCAGATTTTGAAAATGATGTTGATGTAATTGGTATAAGTGTTTGGCTGAATAATTTAAAAACCTACATAATAAGCTTTTATTTTCCTAATGGCCAAACTACAGATGCCAAGGATTTCTTTAATTATATAAATAATTCTAATATGTTAAAAAATATTATTATTTGTGGTGATTTCAATGCCCACAGCCTTTTGTGGGGGAATAAACCAGCAAATAAAGCTGGTAAATTTATTCAGTATATGACTTCAAATAAAAATGAATTAGCTGTTGCTACCCCTCCAAACCTGAATACATATTTCAACCCCAAAAGTGGCAAATTCTCCACAATTGACCTACAAATTGTGTCTTTTAATTTTTGAACAAAATTTACATAAATAAAATTGATAGTCTATGTACAGACCACTTTGCTATAGTTTGCTCTCTAAATGAACCTGCTGAAACTTCATCTCATACCTCCAAATATATCAACACTAAAACAAATTGGTCTATTTTCCAAAATAAGCTAAATGATGAAATTACAAGTTTCACCCAAAGTTCATGCATTTCAAACACAATATTTGACACACATGCTGAAGCAATGACATCTTTATTAATAAATTCAGCTAATCATGCTATCGCCAGGACAAAACCTAAGAAATCATTTCATAAACGAATTCCTAAAGCATGTTTGACAAATGAGTGCCTAAATAGATGGAGGATAAAAAAGGCAGCTAGGACAGAATTCATAAGAAAAACAGACCTACTACATATTTAAAACAAATTACAAGCAGAATCTAATCTAAAAAGGACTATAATAGATGCTAAATATAAATACTGGAATAATTTTGCAAATAATCTCTCCAGAGAAACGCATGAGCCAATTATATATAAAGTCATAAGCCACATATGTGGAAAAAAGACTTCCCCCAACCCACTCCTGTATGAGCTTATACACAATAATACCCATTATGACAATGATAATGAAAAGTCTAACCTATTTGCAACTCTTTTTGTTAATAAGCTAACATCAAATAATCGAAGCTAACTGTCCACAATTCCTATGAACCCTTGTTACCAACCATGCCCAGGATCCAAGTATGCAATCAATCAATTTTCAATCCAGGAGTTGAATAATGAAATACATCATATCAGGTCACAAACAAGCAGCAGATCTGTCAATATACACCCTACATGGATAAAGAATCTCACACCATCATACAAACAAGAACTGATAAGTTGTTATAATCACGCTTGGGCATCTTCTAGGTTCCCCAATATATGGAAATGTTCGTCCCTCCTACCAATCCTAAAGAAAAATAAACCAAAAGATAACCCTGAGTCTTATAGGCCCATAATGATTACACCTGTGATGGGGAAAATAATGGAGAAAATGATTTATCACAGACTCCTCTGGTTTGTTGAGAAAAATAACATGATCCCACACACTCAAACTGGATTCAGGAAATACCACCCCTCAACAGATGCTTTCATTTTGCTAACAAATGCAATAAATGAATCTTTCTCAAAAAATAATAACCTAGTGGCAGCTGTCCTAGATTTTGAAGGAGCATATGACAATGTGAACCACCAAATCCTTTTAAATAAACTTGCAAACCTTGGAGTACCTCCTAAGCTAGTATCCTTTATTAAATCCTTCATAGAAGTGCAAAGTTTCATTGTTTGTGTTGGTTCAGCCTGTTCACCCCAAAAGACAATATCCAAAGGCCTACCTCAGGGAGCAGTCCTCAGTTGCCTCCTATTTGCCCTATATCTCTGGGACATGAACCTACCCCATACGAATCTACAATATGCTGATGATCTGGTGCTATGGTCATCTGGCAACACCTTTCAGATAGCACAGTCAAATCTGCAAAAGTCACTTTTCCAGTTTGAAAAATTCTCTCAACATTCAGATTTACCCATTGCACCCACCAAGTCAAAAATAATCCAATTTCACCGGAAGCGGAACCATGTTAATGCAAAACTAACTCTAAATAAAACAACTATTCCAGAAGATAATAATATTAATTACCTAGGTCTCATGCTTGACCAAAAACTTAATTTCCACCTCCACATTTCAAACACAATAAAAAAATGTTATAGAAAAGCAAATATACTAAAAAGACTTCTTTCCACACCCTGGGGTTGTAAGGAGAAAACCTTACTCCAGTTTTGTGCATGTGCAAAGACCCATATGCAAAAAATCAAAACAACACAAAATGATATAATGCGTCTCATATTTGGTCTTGGGAAACCCACAAGCACCAAGTTTCTGCTTATGGAGAGTGGATTAACAACAATAAGGGAGAGACGTAGCTTTCTCTTGATAGAACATCTTACAAAAATTGAATCAAATAGCTCACACACATTACGTAATTGGTTAAGAAATCCAGCCATGTATAGAGGTATTGCAGATGAGTATTCCAATATTCAAAAGAAGTTCCCTGTACCAGCAAAGTCTATTTCACCTACTTTCCCCCAATCCCCTCCACGGAATTGGTCATTTCCCATAATAAATACTGATTTTTCAAAATGGAATAAAGATTTAATCCTCATTGCTTTCGTCCAGAAAAAATTTGCAGAACTTAATACAATTACCTATAAAAATCACTTCCAAATGTTTGTTGATGGGTCAAAAGTGAATGAGAAGGTTGCAAGTGCTGTTTTCCTTCCTCACCTGAAAATTGCAATGGGCGAGAGATTATTTCATAATTTATCTATAATGTCTGCTGAGTTAAATGCCATAATCATGGCATTAGAACACCTTAAGCAAAACCAATCTTTGATTGAAAAATTGAATAATATTATCATCTATTCCGACTCTTTATCAAGCCTTGAGTTGCTGGCCTCAGCTCCTCAATATAAGTTGGACATTGACACTTATCATTGTCTCAGTATTATTGATAATCTTGCTTCAAGTGGCATAAACACTTACGTTCAGTACATTCCTAGCCAATCTGGCATAAGTGGTAATCATCAGATTAATGAAATAGCAAAATATGCTATAAATATTGACCAACCAAGTGGGAGGCCAATCCCGATTAGAGATATTTATCGATGGAGACTATCAGATATTAATTTTGATAAGATTAATCCTACCCTTTCCCCCTTTCCCAATAAGCATCTTTCTAAAATTTATAATAGAATTCGTTCTGGAACAAATAGACTGAATTTCCTTGCATTCTCATATAAGATTTCTAATTTAAGTGGTTCAATTCCCCTGTCCCCTCTTTGCAGGCATTGTAATATGAATAATGAAACAATTGACCATTGCCTATTTGAATGTAATATTCTGACGTCTGCACAACATACCTTGCTTTCTAAACTGTTAAAATACTTTAAACACCACAAAATCCCACTATCAGCCAAGAGCCTAGCCAACTATACCTGCACACAGAGCATAGAAATCGATATCTATCATCTTATATTTGAACTACTAGAGTCAAAAGATCTACTGAAAGATATGTGAATATATATAATAAATATGAGGCAATCAAGCCAGTAGCTCTGTAGCCCACAGAGTGAAGCAAAAGGAAAAGGGCTAAATAGTCTTACTGAAAAGCCCGCTTGCTGTTAAATTGAAGAAGAAGAAGGCACCGAAAAAAAGAAAATCTTTCAAGCTCAAATCGACGCCGATTTCTTTTAAAATCGGCGCTGATTTAGAAATTGGCTCCCAAAATCAGCTACGTGTCAGTTCCCAGCCCTTAAGAGTTGATTTTATCCAGTATGATTGTTCAAGTTTGCCTTCCCCTTCACTGCTTTGTGTTTTAGTCTTTACCAATAAATTTAGTCGTATTTAACTATTTTAAATTAAAATTTACTCCATGCGTTGTATTTAGTAGACTATTTATGTCCAAGCTGGCGGAACAGCATGTGTCTTGTTTAAAAAAAAAAAAAAATATTAGTGTTATTAAAATAGATTTATTACTGCATGTTGAAACAAATATTATATTTACCTGAAATGGTCAAAATGAGTCTCTTTCGGTCTTTAAGGTATAGAAAATAAAACTTATTGGCTGCTGCTGTAAGCATTGAAAGGTCCAAAGTTTAAAACCTCTTAATATATTTTTTTTAATACGAATGTTCTCGGGTGTTGAGACACGGTACAAATAAGCTAAACTGCAACAAAGTAGCTTTTTGCAAAGCAGCTTTTGCAACAAAACTGCAAAATCTAGAACAATCAAGAATTGTTCATTTTCAAGGCGGTAGCGGAAATAGCAAATTTGTATGAATTTGAATTGCTGAGACAACACTTTTGTATTCTACACTAAATTAGAACTTCTGAAATTTCACCGTTCGTGCTTGCAGGTCGGTTCCAAAAGAAAAAAAAAACTTTATTGCCCGGTTTTCTTATTTATTTTAATTAAGAAAATATTAATTCATTAAAAAAGCAATTTAGTGATAGAAAGGGGTTACAAAGCGTTATTATCACCTATTCATAGCATAGTTTGCACTAGCTTAAGTTTCTCGAAATCCAAACATTGAATTTGGATTTTTTTTTGTTTTTGTTTCGACCAATAAGTATGGAATCCTCGATATGTTTTGTGTAATGGAACGCAAATATTCTCGATCTGTTTTTTTTTACCCTTTCTCTTTTTGTTTCTTTTTATCTTTTGCTCTGCAACTAGAAATGGAAGTGATTTCCAATCCAAAGGAGTCTCCTGTGGTCTGTTAGAATCGAGGTGCCGAAATCTTATAGCGAAGAACTAGAAGTAGTTTTTGGACATTCGCCCAATCGTTTGTTAATTTCTGAAATAGTCCAAAAGTAAGTTTCGTTTCCATTACAAGTTCAACACTTTTTGTTTGGTATTGAAAGCCATTTTTACTCTCACCATAATAGACATAATTAATTTTTGTGTGTTAGACTAGGAAAAGTCTGGTTGTTTTAAACTGTAAAAGATATGTTTTAGTCTAGGTCAGCCTAATTACAATTTATAGTAACTATGTAGAGTAGGATCTATCCAAAAGGAGACTTTTTAAAACAAAAGAGATGCATTTTTAGGTTTCTAATTTTATACTCCTTTCTAGGATTTAAGTCTTGTTTGTGACAATTCACCCCCCCCCCCAAGGACATAATTTAGGCTCTGGATTCATTTCTTGTAGTTTTTCTCACCTGGCTCAACTAATTTCTGTGATAGACAAAAGCCCTCATGTAGAATTTTGCCAGAATATTGAATAGCCAAGAGAAAAGACTAATTTTAAAGCCTAGCCTATTACTTTCTTGCTAGGGTAAGACACCCAGTAGTCGGACACTTTAATCACTTTGAAAACTTTTGACATTTAAACTACTCTAATTACTGTGTTATACCACCTAGAAACTTACTTTTTGTATCAAAAAATTTCTGAAGAATTTCTGAACAAGTAGGTTACTAATTCAAATAGTTTCACTTGTACAGCACCTTCTATTTTTGAATTTACTAACAAGTGACAATTCTGCCTGAACTCGGACATACAAACGGTTCATTGTAAATAGTGATTAAAATAGTGCAAAGGATTATGTCCAAGAATAGGCAGGTGGCCGACTACTGGGTGTCTTACCCTATACAATTTCTACTTTAGCTACTTTTGGCTTTTCTTCTACTTTAGCTACTTTTGGCTATCTTGGAAAGGTAGCCTATTAGGTTAGGAATATAAAAGTTTTAGAGATGGGTCTGCAGGCTTAAGTATGTAATGGGAAGGTATTTTGAAGTACCTTCCTCCACACCTTTCCCCTCTAGAAGGTCCTGAAATTTGCCTACATTACAGGTCTATGCCTATTGAACTTCTGACAAAACAACATTTTACCTTAATTTTCAGTTATCAGTTTCTTTTTATCTGGCTTCAGTTCTGCAATTCCTGTTATTTGAGCAGAATTTAAGCCATATCAATGTTTTTTTTTTTCAAAATCCAGGAAATTATTTGCATAAGGTGGTTTAGCCTCTACAGATTTTTATACTAGGTCCTATCACAATCCATTTTGAGAATATTTTTATGTTTGTATTAGCTGATTTGTGACAGTTTCAATTATTAATAGATATGTTTCAGTTGGTTTGGGATGCTACTGTATGTTTTAGTTATTATGTTTTCAATGTTTTCAGTTACTGTATGTTTGTTATGTCATTGATATTGTTATAATTGTTTAGTGCAACAAGCTTGTTAAGCTTACCATATTTGGTATTAATAAATAAATAAATATCTTTAAAATCTTATAAATTGGAATTGAGCAAAGTTGTGAAGCTGAAAACAATTTTTTCATAGTTCATTTAAGCAGAGGATCTATTTTGCAAGGTTTCACTTTTATAACACATATTTTTATAGGTCATGAAAGGTGAGGACCCTCTAGAGGGAGAAAGAGTAGAGGTAGGTACTTCAAAATACCTTCCTGGGACATACTTTAGCCTGTAGACTCATCCCTGAAAATTTCATTTTCCTAGCCAAACCCCTTTCCAAGATAGCCAAAAGTAGCTAAAGTAGAATTTTACCAAGGGTAAAATTCTATTTTAGCTACTTTTTGCTATCTGGGAAAGGGTAAGGTTAGGAAAATAAAACTTTCAGTAATGAATCCAGGGCCAAAAACTTACTCTGGGAAGATATTGCCAAGCTTCCATGTTAACCCTCTTCTGATTTCTAAGTCGTGGAAATTTGCCTACTTGACAGGGTTATAACTATTAAATTTTGACCAAACAACATTTTACCATAATTTCCAGGTATCAGTTTCTTTTTCTCTGGTTTTAGTTCTGAAAATACGATTCCTGTTATTTGAGTAGAGTTTTAAGCTATATCAATGGCTTTTTTCAAAATTTAGGAAATGTATTTGTGGATCTTTGGAGCCTCATAAATTTGGGTTGAGTTACTTCAAAATACCGTCGAGGACATACATTAGTCTGTAGACCTATCCCTGAAAGTTTCAGTTTCCTAACCTAACCCCTTTCCAAGATAGCAAAAAGTAGCTAAATTAGAATTTTACTTTGAGAACTAATTAACAAAAAAGGAAAAGCATACAATAGGGTAAAATTCTGTTCTAGCTACTTTTGGCTATCTTGGAAAGGGGTTTGGTTAGGAAAATTGAAATTTTCAGGGATGAGTCTACAGGCTAAAGTATGTCCCAGGAAGGTATTTTGAAGCAAAGCTGTCAGGTAGGCAAATTTCTACGACTTAGAAATCAGAAGAGGGTTAACATGGAAGCTTGGCAACATCTTCCCAGAGTATTTTTGGCCCTGGATTCATTACTGAAAGTTTTATTTTCCTAACCTTACCCTTTCCCAGATAGCAAAAAGTAGCTAAAATAGAATTTTACCCTTCTCACTCAACTAAGCATTATAATATTAAAAGAGAAGTAGCATACTATTAAATTTCCTATTCAACATTATTTCCAATTATAATGGCTACTACTGTGACAATAGTATCCCCCTCCTCCTTAACATGGCCAGATATAGCTCTAAAAACTTGGCTTATTTTTTTTCCATCAATAGCCTATTACTATATGAAATAATGCCAGTTTAAAAAAAGAAATCAGCAAAGTTTCATAAGCTTATTTAGCCTGCAGCTATATTAGGCCCAGAGCAATTCCTAGGGTTGGTTGAGGACTCTGGGATGTTCTAGTGTAGAGGCCACTCCGTCTGCTTTTAGTCCCTGTCCACACCATGCTTGAATGACTTTGGGGTTTATGACTGGATGGTTTGATTGCTTAAGGAGTTCCAAAGTGGAGCAACACAGTTGGAAAAGAAGTGGTAGGATTCTCTACAGTTGGTAGTTTGTTGGGTAATTTTCTGGGAGTTTTCCAAGGTTCTCTTCATGGGTGTAGGGTGGGGGAGCAGCTGCCCCCCCCCCCCTTGACCTTCAAATTTAAATTAGATATGGCTGAAAAAGCAGTTGGTTTGTAAAAAGGAGTTTATAAAACTCCATCACACTATCGACTGCCCCCCCCCCCCTAGACAATATGCTGCCTAATGCTGCCTACGCCCAAGGTTCTCTTGGTTAGGGTTGATGGGAAGAAGGCTTGAGCTAAAGTTGACTCGCAGATGTTTAAAAACTGTGATGACATCATCCATTTTCCATCAGTAAAAAAGGCTTGGAATTTTGAAAACTTTCAATTTTTTCTACTGGAAACTTTCAAGAAGTTTGTCTTCCTTGAAGCAAGGGGAGGCAAGTGCCATATCAAACTCCCCTGCTGGCTGTACCATATAGGTGTACAGCTTTATTATAACACAAAATACCATTTGATTTGCCATTCAGAAAACTTTCCAAAGGAAAAATAGTTGAGTTTTGTGTGTAGACTAGAACTATAATCTGGGCATTAGGGAGAGGGGGGGGGTTATATTGTAAAAGTTACATTATTATATTTTGAAAGTGATGAATAAAAAATTGAATAGTTTATTTTCAATTAGAAAATTAATTGAAGATCCAATAAAATGCCAAAACATCTTTCTAATAAGAACAACAACCTTATCAACTTCAGATTAAATTGAACAGAATTGGCAGCATAATAAGCAGATCTTTTAAGGAACGTTATTGAAGGTTCTCAGGACTGGCTGCTTTATTCACATCAACCTTAATAGTTTTTCTACAAACATTATCAGAGGCAAAGGAGACAGGTAGCATCTGGGAGGATACTTCAACAGGGGGGTTTGGGGGGGGGGGGGTGTCTGCTGATATGTTAATAAAGTTTGTAATAAATTTTCATCCATAGAATTTGCAATCCCATTTTTATTACTGATAGTACAACCATCTTATCTTAGGTCTGGAAGGGGTGGTCTTTGACACATACTGCTGAAATTTTGGCCAAAATTTCTCAGGGTTTGGTGTAGTCTGTAGAATCCAAGGCAATAGCTTCATCATAATCATGAATAAGCTTTTGGGTCATTTTGTGCAACTTATTTCCAAATTTTTCAAATTTATCATAGTGATTGTCACACATGCATGTTACATATTTATTTTAAGCCTTATTTTCCTTCTTTCTTGCCCTCTTCACATTATTTGGAATGTTAGGGAGGATTTTTCTAACCAATTGGTCATAGTGTGTCTTTTTTCAAGACAAAGTAATATTGATTTTAAGAAATTTTAGTTAGTTTATATGTTACTCCCCATACATGATAATGGTATTCTAAAAAATTCATTTTTGTCCTCCAAGAAAAGAACTGCCACCAAAGTTACTCCCTATTAAATTAAGCAAGAATGAAATCTTAAGTATTAAATCCTAACAGAAAGGCATGGTTAAAGTGAGGTGAAATTAATCCAAATAATATATTACAGCTTTTAATTTACATAATTTGCATGACTGAAGAAGTTATTCTTAAAAGCAGACTAAATTATCATAAATTAAGTATTGTTACCTTAAATTGTGGCTTGGAGCAATCTAAGGATTCATCCTTGTAGAGCTCCAGAATGATGACTTGAGTTGTTTTTAAAGCTCTTTAGTGACCAGGTGCAGGTGGATGATCAATAGCAATCCCAATTGAGTTTACACTCTCTGGAGGACCACTGAGCATCCAGCCTTTGTTTGAAAACATCAAGAGATTCAGCAGTAACTGTTTCTTCAGATAGTTCGTTCCAACTGTTGACAATTTGTAATGAAAAGAATTGAGTACAGACGCTAGATATGGTAGACAGCTTGGCAAGTTTCAGGTGATGACATCTCGTTTTTGGATTGGAACCAACAGTGGGGAATAATGCTGGGAGAGTATTAGCCCTCATTAACTTATAGGTTAAAATGGCATACCCTCTATTTCTCCTGTAAACAAGTGTAGAGAGATTCAGTTTAGATATTTTTGCAGAGTAGAACAGCTGCTGCATGCCCAATATCACTTTGGTGGCGTGTCTCTGCACATCTTCAAGAACTTTCTGTTCTTTTTAAAATACGGGGAGGCAAGAGACGTTCCAACTTCAAGCTTAGGATGCACAAGTCCCTTGTATAGAAGACTGATAACGTCAGGGGAATCAGTGGAAAGAGCATGCTTAATCAGTCCCATAGTTGAACTAGCATCCGCAGCAGACCTCATAGCATGAGTGCTGAATTTTAGTTCATTGTCAATATTGACACCAAGATCTTGCTCATTATTTACAGAGAAGAATGGGTGGCCTAAGAAAAAAAAGTGACAAGGATTCAATTTGCCAAAGTGAATGATATGGCACTTGGCAACATTGAATTCAAGAAGCCAAGGCTTAGACTATTGATCCAGCAGTCCAAGATTATTTCATAGAAGGGCATGATCTTTACATGACAAAGCTGGTCCAAGAAGCTTCAGGTCATCAGCATGGAGAATCGATTTACTGCTGATAATGGAAGAAGCATTGTTGATGAATATATTAAATTGTGTAGAACCCAAAATACTTCCCTGAGGAACTCCACTCAAAATATGCATAGAGGGAGAAAGAATATGGTTACCAGAGTCATCAAATAACTGAACTCATTGGGTCTGTAGGTACAGAAAATCAAGGATACAGAGCAGAGATTTCTCTTCAAGCTTGACTGCATGTAATTTAATTGCAAGTCAATTGTGACAAACTTTGTCAAAAGCTTTAGAAAAGTCAAGCAGAATCATGTCAGCAGGCAGCCCCATATCAAGCAACTTAATGATGTGGTCATATGATTCAAGGAGATTGGTATCAATAGATCTTCCTGAATAAAAGCCATTCTGTGGGCTGTGAAAAAAATTATTTGCTTCAAGATGTTTAACAACTGCAGAATTGATTATTTTTTCAAGAACCTTAACAACTGCTGATGTCATGCTGATAGGTTGGTAGTTTTCAGCAAGGTCCTTTCTACCTTTCTCAAATTCTGGAATGATATGTGCAGTTTTCCAATCCAGAGGTTGTCTGGAACCATTCAATGATATCTTGAGCAGCAGGGAAAGAGGTTGACACAAAACTGTATGACATATATGAAGGATATGCTGGTGAATGCCTTCTGGACCAGCAAATTTATTCAGTTTGAGGGATATAAGCTCCTGTAGAACTATCGTATCAGTAATCAGAATTGGTTCCATTTTATGTAATATATCATATAAAGAAGGTGTGGGACAAACACTACTGGAATTGGAGGAAAAAACAGATGAGAATTGTTGGTTGATCCCTTCAACTTTCAGCTCAGGATCAGCAACTGATTGACTATTGTACAGGCTATTTGGGACTGTGCATCTGCTGCTACATTTTTGAGTGGCATAATGCCAGAAAGATTAAAGGTTATCCTTAACATCCTCAGCCAATTTTTCTTCAAACCTTTACCCTTAACCTCCTGTTCTCAATGTATGAACATTGTGCTCTCTGAAAATATGACACTCTTGGCAATGTGTTTTCTGTTATTCATACATCTGGAAAATCAATAATTTGATAATAGTCTTGAAAATGTTGAATTGAAACCAAACTTGATGGAAAATAGGATATATGCTCCTAATTATGCTTTTAGTAGACCTGCAATTGGTATGCAACTCATGGGGGGAAGGGGGTTCCAAATCTATTTTGTTGAGCCTGCTCAATAGACTAACTGTAAGAATTCAACTGCAACAGTTACGGTTTTCTGTGTCCATTGTCAATCCAAACTTTATTCAGGAAAGACCATATTCTTGCCATCAATATTGGAAAAGCTTGATGGATAGTTGGGTGTGATTCCATTAGAGAAACATGTGATTTTTGTTCATTTTGCGCTGCACAAAAGTATTTTGGCCCTTGCTGGTCCAAAATTCTATCAAGAAAAAATTCTGACATGGCAAATCTTTTTATACATGCTGAAAACCTTGTATAAATTTTTCAGTTCTTCTCCCTTGTTATCTTGCTACATGGAAATACTGAATTCCATGTAACAAATTTCAGTTTGGCTGCTTGGCTCTATGTTTTTAAACTCAACTCAAACCCTCATAATGCTTTTGGTGCAGGTACTGCTTTTTCTTATAAGAGCTATGGACAAATTATGTGTTCACTAGTCCCTTATGCTTTTCATTTTGGATTCTTGGTTTTGACTCTTTTGGATGTGTTATGGAGTTGTCATTTTGTTTTAATGGTCTGAAAGACCATTAGCTGAATAGAAGTCAAGCATATGCAAACAGGTGGCAAATGACCCCCTCCTTTTGCAAGATTGTTTGAAAAGACCAATCTAAAAAAAGGTGTCTTACTATGTTCTATAAATATGGCCTACTGTTCTTGTGTTTTTTTACCCTCCCCATCCACCCTCTTATCTAGTGTTGTAAAATTACCGTAAAGCAGCGTTCACAAGCGTGTCTAGCTAGAATCCCATGTCTAGACACGTGTCTAGCCAGAATTCAATGTCTAGGCAACAACCATTCACAAATAAAATTTGGTGCTTAGCTAGACATGCTAGACAAGGCACAAGACAATGCTAGACACATCAGAATGTGTCAAGTTCCACTATTTTCATAATTTTTTTTTCACCATTGTAAACTGAAATTTAATTTTTGTTTTCTAATTAAATGTTTTTTTCATTTTAGACCAATATGCAACACTAGACATAATAGTTAAACACACATAAGCAATTAATTTGCTTATCTTATCCATTACCTTGCGCCAGTAAAAATAGGGATTAGAATTTTGAAAGTTTTGCTTGCCCAAACTCTCTTGATTGGCTAGAAATGACTATTTGAAACTAAATTTGTAGTTTTAGCAAAGCACCAAATTTTACTCGTGAACGGTCATTGCCTAGACATGGGATTCTAGCTAGACAGGTGTCTAGACATGGATTTCTAGCTAGACGTTTGTGAACGCTGCTTAAAATAAAAACTCGGGAAGTAAAATTGGTAAAATAAGGTAAACTACAGTGCTACCTAGGAAATACAGGGTAAAATTGGGGTTTTAGAGTTGCCCTTTAGCTACAAGACCAGTTGAGCATTTCTTTATAAGCATTACATGCAGCTTTTAATGAAATTTTTTTATGATTCTGATTTTTCCTAGGCTTAAAAAAGGTGACGCCCCTTCATCTAGAGTTCCAGCAACTTAATGCCTCAGCAATTGCCAGTGTCTGATTTCAGACATCCATTATGTAAAAAAGGGAATAAAAAATTAAATAAATAAATCAAATTTATTATTATTTGGGATTAAAATCATATTAGTCTTTTTTTCCTACATTTAAACATAAGAAATGTTACCCTACCCTAACAACCTTGCGTGTTTAAAAAGCCATATTCAGCCACATTCCTCATATCATATACATATTATTTTTCTTTTACTTGTAAAAGTACCAAACAGGCTACAATTAAAAAAGAGGTTTGTTACACTTTGATGACACTTTGATTAACTTAGCACTGGATCACAAGAGCGGAAGATTCAGTTACTTTCAAAGTCATAAGACTGTCTTTAACAGGATTTGATTGCAAATCTAGCTCATCTCCTTCAGATTTAGATTCTGATTCAGGTAACCTTGCCTCTTCCGAACCCCCTCCCACCCCTAAACGAAAGTCCAGGGTACAGCCCTGGGGATTAAATATCAATTACTAACTCCACCCTCCTATCGGCTCTCTTTTAGAGCCAATTCTGTGTATATCTGATTATTATTTGAAAACAACTGCTGAAACACAAGGGCTGTTAAACTAGAATATGAATTTATTTTAGACACTGTAGTCAGTAACAACTCATTTGGTAGCAATTTGTCGAAAATCAGGATAAATCTTAGAAATGGGCACTGGAAATTTTGATTTCCAATTGACTGAGCCCCCTCCAAAGCCTATTCAACGACCCCTTCTACATGAAGTGCCTCTAGGAAAGAATAAATGAACAAATATTTATACATTGAACCTTTATGGGTCTTTACCTTTACCATAGGTAGTGCAATACAATTGCCCCTGACTTAAACAGGAGAGTAGATATTTCAATTTCCCTTCTAATGTAAACCCTGGAATTTCCCAAGGGTAAAATAGGGGAAATTTTCCATGGGGTCATTTTACGGGGAGGGGGGGGGGTAAACGCCGACTCTTGGGGAAAAGACGTCATGAATACAAGAACTCTCTGAGATATGAAATTTAAAATAAAAATGAGGATATTGGTTCTGCATTGGCCCTCCACATTGTTGAAAATCCATATCATGTAGTTTTTTTTTGATAAGGCAACTTTAATATTTGAAGTAAATGGCTTCCTGCATTATTTTAGGAGGCAATTGAAATAAAAAAAAAAGTATGCACAAACAGAGGCCTTACTTTAAATAGAGATACTCGAGATATTCCTTAAAAGCCCAATTTGTAATAACTTAAAATTAAAGGATTTAAATAAAAATTTTCTTCAGTTTTAACTTAGAATCATCTGTCCACATTTTTAATGAAAATTTGGTTAGCAGATAAGCTAAGTAACCGCCAAGTACAGAGTTCTTGTCGAATCAAATCGTTGAGTTGTATTTCGTTTATTCTGGCTTGGTTTTTTGGTTTGTTTGATTCAGTCTTTCTTCTGCTCAGTTCAATTTAATTCAAAAGATTAGTTTTCCTTCTTCTTTTTTTTTAGCACTGAAGACGGCTGGAGAGAAGTCCATGACGAAAAATATCTGCCTCTGTCAATTCTGCTTCTTTTTTTGTCTGCTGGCTGGCAATACCCTCATTTTTCTCAGCCATTCAATTTTATTATTTTCTTTCTTGTTTATCATATGTCAATCCTGCTTTAGTTCTTTTTATCTATAACGCTTCACAGAACAACATTAATTTTGATTCATCTAATATTTCACCATTTTAAAATTATAATTACCTGTACCATAATATACTTTATCGTTCTGATAACAAAAGACTTAAGTCAGACAGATCGCTTTTAAACCAAGGAGCACAGCTATACACAAAACAAAATCATATTCAATCTTTTTTCTGACAGTCTATTCGTGCATTTGTGCTCTGAAAATTGCAAAGCCTCGCAAAATATGTCTGTAAAGTATGTAAGATACCGGTAAAATACGTAATTTACGTAAAATACATAAATTACGTAAAATAGGTAAAATACCAATTTTACGGGGGTCCGTAAAATTACGGTAAAATACGTAAAATACCCAATTTTGCTTTGACCAATTTTACCAGTTGCAACACTACTCTTATCACAAAAGCTGGTACAAGGAAAGTAATTTTAAACTTACATCCTAAGGGGCAGCAGTGTCAATGGGGGCTAGGGCAAGGGGCAAGTGCCCCTCCCCCTAAAATTACTTTGTCCTCCCCCTTATATTTTGATAAATACCTTTTTTGGGTATTTTCATGTAAAAACGCTTTTATGGTATCTTCATTTGAAAAAAAAAAAAAAAAAACATGACAAATTTTCCACCCATTACATTCACCTCCCTAAATTCCATAATTTACACCAATGCCAAGGCGTTTTACCCAGTGTGTCCAAAAAAAGTCCTCTTACACCCCACCCTCCTAACGGTTGGGATCTTGTGCCTTTGCATCATCTGTTATAATTTAACATGTTTTTGTTGGATTTTTTTCTCTCTTTTTTCAATTAATTAAAAAAAAAAAAATCCACAAAAGATGTATTTCAAAGAGAAGTACGGATCTACTTTAAACCAAAGACGAACAGAAATAAAGTCAAATGATGATTCAAGCTTAAAATTTTGTGGGAAGTGTGAATACGTGTCTCAGTTTGGTCATTTAGACTCCCAGCCACAATCCATTCTGTGCAAGAGAAGGAGGATCTTGGTCATCCCAAAATCTATATTATTAGGACATCTACCAGAAAAGATGGCTTGGTCTCAACCAGACTTTGTTGGAAATAAGAACTAGCGTCTTAGTTTTGTATTTTCTGGAGTTGGCTGTAGTGCAATCTACAGGGGGAATAAAAGGGAAGGGATCTAAATTCTTGTTATCAGGGCATCTGGCAGAAAAGGTATATTGGATCTTAAGCAAATTCGATTCGAAGTAAGATTAAGTGTTCTAATTTCGTCTTTTGTTGTATGTACCCACTCTGACTTTTATTGGGGCAGGGAATCCCTAAATTCTCCTCACTTCAAGATCTGCCAGAACTGTTTGTCGAATCACATCCGAACTAGGCGAGGAGTAAGCATCTGAGTTGCTTTTTTGTGAGCTCATACCTGACCCCACTTGTGAGGGGAACCTGGATACCTGAATTGTTTTCATTAGGATATTTACCAGAGTTAGTTTCCGGATCTGCACACACCTTAGTTGAAATTAAGGGCTAATGTAGTAGCCATGTTTTTAGGGGATTGGGATCTGATCCAACTTTTGTAGGGGAGGCACACTAGAAATTTTTTCATGGGAATATCTAGGAGATGGGTTTTCTGATCTAACTGAACTTTGACAGAAGTAATCAAAGGGCTGTAATGTTTCCTTTAAGAGGTCTGTCCCCATATTGACCTACCTGAAGGAGGAAGGTCTCCAGGTTATTGCTATAAGCGCATTTGCCAGAAGAGGGCATCAGATCCCACCATCCAAACATAGTGAGAACTATGAGCTAAGCTTGTAGTCATGCCTTTTTGTTGCATGCTACTGACCCTACGTCAGTGAAGGGGGGGGGGCGTAAAAATATAATAACAACCCAACAACTAGATGAGCGAATGAGATTCATATAATAAAATCTGGTCAACCTCTATGGTTGACCAATCAGGTGTCGATTCAGTTGACCAAATCAGGTGTCGGTCCTCAATCAGACATCTACAAGAAACAGGGTAAATTCTTTTCATCTCTACTCATTAGACTTGAAAGTATCCAGATCTGAGTGATCACAATTAAATTGGGGGGGGGGAGGTAAAAACATAATAACAACCCAACAACTAGATGAGCGAATGAGATTTATACGAGTATAATAAAATCTGGTCAACCTCTATGTTTGTGATATCTGGTGTCTGTCCTCAATCAGACATCTACAAGAAACAGGTTACATTCGTTTCATCTCCATTCATTAGACTTGGAAGTATCGAGATCTGAGTAATCACAATTAAAGTTATTGGAACTGGAAGCTGAAAGTTTAGTTGCACTTTTCAAGAGTTGTGAGTCCGATTCTGTGGAAATTATCACTTGTGTAACTTCATAACTGTGACCCATGGATTTCATTTGCTTCTATACATTGTGGGGCCTTGGAACTGGAGTTTGAGTCTTTGCTGATTTTGGAAAGAAGGATTTCTTGTATTCAAGTTTGTTTCTTTAAAAAACAAACAGAAAACTCTAACAAATAAAAAAAACGAGTTATGTTAACCTGAAAACTACACATTAGGTCTGCTTTGCAGATATATGCCACAGAGGAAGCTTAAAAATTTCCTGCCTAGGCCTTGCGCATGTCTTACCTATCTTTCAGCTTTCAGTTATAGTAAAATTTGAATATACACTGTCAACTACGTGTCAGCTACTATATCCTTTGTACGTAGCTGGGGTCAAATAATCTTATTAGTAATTCCGTAGGTGGTTTCACCATAAATGCTCAGCACTTGACTGCCTGAATATCCAGCAATACCCTGAATACTTGCATTATATTATATTTTATTAATATTTGTATTATTATTTTCAAAATAAAAATTGCTGCATATATATATGTATATATATATATATATATATATATATATATATATATATATATATATATATATATATATATATATATATATATATATATATATATATATATATATATATATATATATATATATATATATATATATATATATATATATATATATATATATATATATATATATCATTATTCTCAAGGTAAAATTCTTGCATCTATATATTTGCATATGAAAGGACTATTTAATGTAAGAAAAAAAAATCCTAAATTCATCTACTAACTACAATTAATATTTGCATCTAGTGCTTGCAGAAATGTTGCTGATAGGTGTTTGATAATCATTGTAAATCAAAGAAGCGCTTGAATATGAAAAGTCTGATGATGAAGTAAGTTTGATTCTAGTATATTTTTTAATTTGTAATCTGTGTTAATAGTTACTTCACTTTTTACAGTAATGGCGACTCCCAACGAATTCTTATCAGTGGAAACAAAGGACAATGAGCATGAGCCAGCGTCCAAACGGAAACGTAAACAAGCACCTAGTGCGTCCGTCGAATCGTCTATAGAGCCATTTCCTAGCTCTGTTCTAGAGCCGCCCATGGAGTCTGATGAAAGTGAAGTGACTAGTGGCATAGATAGCAAACGAAAGCGTAAACTTTGGGAGCAGTGGTCTGCAGACGAGATTCGGTGCTTTTTTAGGGCAGTTTATGAATATGGAAAAGATTTTATTGCCATCATGAAATTTTTTCAGCTAAGAAAAAAGAAAAAAACTAAAGAACAAATAAAAGATTTTTATTATAGAACATTTCATAAGTTAGAAAAGTTTGTTCAATTTCCAAAGAATACTCCCAAAATAGCTGCTGAGCTTTATTGTATAGTCAATTTTAGTCAACTTTGGAAAAAGCTGGGTATCAGTAGAATGTACCGACACCTTGTCACAACCTTTAATGAACTTGTACACAAAGGCGTTGCCAAGACTAAAGTAAAGGGAAAGTATTATAAATTTTTCACACCTAATTGTAAGGCTTTAAGAAAATTAAATGAAAGTGAAATAATGTCTGGCGCGCAAGCTACACCTGAAAAAATTTGGATTGAATTTTATCCAAGTCAAAACAGTTCAAGTTGGAAAGTACAAAGCGCAGCTCATAATCCATTATTGAAACTATATGTACCTATTGAAAAATCCTTGAAATCAGTATTTAAGTTCCTTAGAAAAAGATGGTCCTCCCCCAAGATCAGACTGAAAGAGAGTCTCCTTGGCCAGGTAGAACACTACAATGACTACACTGATACTCTGAAACTTGTGCCACTTAAAGGCTCTATCATTAAAATTCCAGCCATCAAAGAAGTTGATGTTGTTAAACAAGGCAATATCAGCTTTGATCATTACCAAAAAAGACACAATCTAAGAACAGAGGTCGAGTCAAACGCTGAAGACAATGTTTTTAGTCCTAAAAGTGATGAAGTGCTGATTAGCGAAACGCACGTTGAAGTTCCACTGCAATCTGACCCTTTAAATCAAAGCTTTTGGGAGCAAGATAATTTGTTTGATCAGGCTTTTGCTGACCCTGAATATTTGGAACATGGCAACATTGAGCTTGATAGCCAAGACGAGGAAAGCCCAGAAAAAATTGAAAACCTTTTTGATGGTCTGTCTGAAGAAGAAACAGTGAAAAGGATACAAACTGGGTGGAATGAAAATGACTGCGGTGATATTTCGATTGGGCATCTGTATTCCTATTTTGGCGCAGGGCAAAATTTAAAGTTAAATTACCATTTTGAAAACTCGATAGTAGGTTCTAGAGAAAGCTTAAATAGCGTTTTGGAAGCTCTGCTTTCTGTTGGAAGAAGCTTTGCAGGTAAAAAAGCAAAGACGCCATCGAATCAAAAAATATTTCAGTGTCAGTGTGGTCATGTTTGTCCTTTAGCAAGCACTCCTGGAGTGACCCCAAAACTGGAACCATTAAAAGCCCAAACACTTTCTCCAAATTCTAAAAGTTCGCCAGTTCCTAGTCTTAGTGCTGATGAAAACGTTTTCAAGCATCCTGTTGTACCTTTTCGAAAAAGAGCCTTCAAGACACTAAGTGAAAGTGCAGATGAATCTCAGCAGATGACCAACTTGCAGAATAGGACTAAAAAGGTTCGACCTCGAAAGTTGTCAAAAAATAGAAATCCTCAGTTACCCGATACAGCTATGTCTGTTTCATCTGTACTGCCTGTTCCCACCTCTATTCAAATCACAATTGGAGAACAGCCAAGTCATCAGTCGGCTATTAAAGAGTCCACGGATACTGATGCTTCGCCATTTGTCAATTTTGGTCGTGATGTGCTAAACCAGTTAGAACCATTAAGCAACATCGAAATGCAACAATCAGGCCAAGAACCCTTTAAGTTGCTGGATTGTGAATTGTCTAATATTAGTATCTCTGATCTGTTAACTACGCCAGTAAAAGTGTCCCCTGAAGATATGCTTTTAAGCCCTCCTTTGTTCTCCCCAGAGGCCCTTAATACAAACAAGCATGAACCAGGTGTCTCTCAGTGTACTAATCTTGCCAAAAATGCTTGGGGGAGCTCAGAGGATAGCTTTAGTTCCTTTAGTAAAGTTCTAGGTTCAAGTACAGATATCAATAATGACACTAGCAAGACCCTCTCTGAGGATACTATCAACAGGCTGTTGAATCAGCTTAATTCTGTGGATACAGGTCAGCCTCATGTTAGTGTAGATTTGGTTGATATGAATGAAGTCCTTGCTCAGCTGAAAACCCCTGTAAAGTCTAGTGCTGAAAAAATAGTTGCCGAAGATACTTTTAGTAGCGTTTTGAGTATGTTACAGTCTCCACAGAAAAATGAGAAACAACAAATAACTATGAATATTGGTGACCTAAATGAACTCCTCATGTATTTGAAAACCCCGGTTAAAAAGTCTGATATGCAAGCAGTAGATAATAGCTGCGGTTTTAGTGAAATTACTAGATACATTGATAATGTTGAAGTTCAACCGTTTTCAGGGGGGCCATTGCCCTTTGTTGATAGGGTTGAAACTGGTCTGATTCCCTCAGACATGAGTGGCCAACCTCAAGCCGAAAGTATTGCAAGTAACGTTGAGCATCAAGCAAGACTTCTGGAGATAAATACTCCTGTTAAGTATCAATAGAAAGGCCAGTTGTGCCATTTCATGAAAGTTTAGGGGGGGGGAGGAGGAAATTTCTTATTTTTTTTCAAATTTAGGGTGAAAGTACAAAGAGATATTTTTCAATAAAAATATCCCAAAGAGATATTTTCTAAAATTTAGGGGAGGGCACAGACCTCCTCCCTGCTCCCTCAGTTCATTGAAAAAGGTCAAGTGTTATTTTGTATTATAAGGAGGAGGAGATGCTTTACTCAGGATTGGAAAAGAGTTTAGTTCCTAGCCAAATTTATTCAAATGTTAAGTTATTTCTTTTTATGCTAGTAAATAAACTTCGAACAATTTGATGTAAGAAATTGCCCCCCCCTCTCATTTTGATTGTCATTTTTTGTGGTTTTATGCTAGTAGACATTGTTGTCAGAAAATGTTTTTCAACAGAGAATTGTATAGTTTCTTCCTCATTTGGATTTAATAGAAGTTTCGCATATTTTAAGTTACAATATACTTGAGTCCCTAAAATATATAGCTTAGAAAAAAATTCAACTGACTGACAAATTATATGTAAAATCGTTTGTTTCATATAAATGAACTTCTGATCATCATAAACAACATTAAGGTCATTGCATACAATTCTCAGACGCTGGAACACCTTTTCTGTTCATCATGAGAAAGATTAGTACTAAGTTTTGAAATAATGGTAAGCTCTCAAACTCAACTCAAAACTTACAACCTGTAAAAACATGCTTGGTTAACCGACGAACTGTTTACACTATAATTATGGAATATTTGCTATCGGTGTGGCATCTGTAATATAGTGGGGTGGTAAATCATAAAAAAATATTTTACGTAAATATAAAAACAAAACAGATAAAATATCAGTTTGAAAAAAAGTCAGGGGGGGGGGCTACTGAGCATGACCCCCCCTCCAAGATTTTCGTTCGACCATAAAAACGCAAAAGGGTACAGGTGCGTTATATGGTCACTTTTATATATTTTACAAGGAAACCAGTCTCGAAAACCCCGACAGACGGGTTAATTGCAAGAGACCGCTATAGAGAAATGCAATGCAAAGCGTGATTTTCATTGCGTTTACTATATTTAAACTGTTGTTTTTTGGGGTTTTGGGGGAGGGGGAAGGTACCTAGGTTAGGTTACATATTTAATACATGTTATGCTTTACCCCCCATACCCCCCCCCTGACCCCAATGTGCAAATATATAGCCCAAATATGTTTATAAACTATTATATATTCATCTTATTTTATTTTATTTCATTAATATTGACCAAACTTGACTTTTTAGAAGTGACCATATAATGCACCAGCACCCGTAAAAGAAATGCATAAAAACACATTTTTGATGCTTCCTTAAAAAGATTTTTACCCCCCCCCCCCCCGAACAAGAATCCTTGATACTTCCAGTATCAGTTTTTTTTCTTATAACATTATCCAATAAAAAAAATAAGGGGGTATAGCTGTAAACCCCACAAGGGTAATCCAACTCATACATGCTGTGTAAAATACATCTGCCTCTGTGGCACGTCTTATTAGGGTTTCAACTATCCTATTGTCATAAACTTAGCGCTGTTTTTTCTAGACTAAAGGTTGTTTTACTAGTGCGTCAGGAAAAGCCACAAGGGGAGAGTTTTAAACTAAAATTGCCAATTAAGGTTATATACAACAACCATGATAGGCTAATGAGGATCGAAAGCAAAAACAAAGTTGCCACTTAGGTACTAGACGCTCGAGTTTTAATATTTAATTTTTGACTGTGATAGTTTTACCGTTTGATCGGTTTTAATCGCATCAGTGATGTTTTTAAGTTTCAGTTTATCTTATATTTTTCTGTAGTGAGTTTTTGTGTCAGCAGTAAACGTTTTTTCGAGATCAATGAAGGTCGTATTAAGACTCTGGAATATTTTATAACTAGCAGTAGATCCTGTCAGACATTAAATAAAAACACTAATTTTTCAACTTAAAGTAAGGAGCAACATTAAAACTTAAACGAACAGAGATTATTTCGTGTATGAGGGGGGCTGCCCCTTCCTCAACCCTCGCTCTTTACGCTAAAGTCTTGAAGCTCTTTATAAGTAAGCCTCTTTGAAATTCAACGGCCCTTGTGTTTCAGGAGTCGTTCTTAAAGAATTCGGACAAAAAGTCCAATTTTAGTGTAAAAGGCAAGGGATGAGGAAGAGACAGCACCCCCTCATATACGGAATAATTCCTGGTAGTTTTAAGTTTTAATGTTGCTCCGTACTTTCCATTGATAAAAACTTGTTGTTTTTGAATTTAATCTCTGACCGTTTTTCAAATCAACCAGGGGCTGTGGTGATCATGTTATCCTCAAAGGAATGTTTGCTGGACCTTTCAACAATTCCTAATCAAATGGCTGTCTAAAAAATTTGATCGGATGTCTTTGAGAAAAAAAGGGCGTGGGAGGGGGTTAGTTGCTCTCCAATATTTTTGGTCACTTAAAAAGGGCACTAGAACTTTAAATTTCTGTTCGAACGAGCACTCTCTCGATCTTCTATGTTCATTGTTTCGATACGGTCACCCCTGGAAAAAAAAGACAGAAAAAAGAAAAAAAAAACGCCCAGACGTTATCTTTCTTTTGGCCAAAAGCACATACTTCCACATTTTTGTAGATAGGAGCTTGAAACCTCTACAGTAGGGTTCTCTGATATGCTGAATCTGATGTTATAACTTTCATGAAGATCGGTTGACTTTTTGGGAGTGTTCACCCCCCTTTTGAAAATAAGGCACTATTAATGTACTAATTGCTATCAAATTTTCTTTTTTAGAATTTCGGTTGCTATTGGGCTGAATGGCTCCTTACTTACAGTTCGTTATAACAATCTATTGTACAAGTCATAAAAATATGATAAAAACCACTGGGTAAGATGGCTTCAGGTTTGACTGTTTCAAGAGCTGAGATTTTTGAACATTAGATATTTATAGGTAGACATTTAATATTGAGTTACTCAGGGATTAGTTGAAACGACAGAAAGTTAGAAGGCTTGCTAAGCTCTATCGCTGTCCTTCTCAATACTGGGGCGGATCCAGGATTTTTTTAAGGGGGGGGGGAAATAGGTTGATCCGATAACAAAAATTAAGGAAGGGGGGCGTAAAATAGGTTGATCCAATAAACTTGCGTTAGGAGCAAGTTTAATTAACGCAAACTTGAGTTAATTAAGTCAATTACACTACTTTAGACTACGCTAGGTGGGGGGGGGTTGGGAGTCCCCCTCGCCCCCTGAATCCGCCACTGTGTCAAGATTACTCTTATCTGATTTTAATTTATCCTCCATTTGATCTCTCTCTCTCTCTCTCTCTCTCTCTCTCTCTCTCTCTCTCTCTCTCTCTCTCTCTCACTCTCTCTCTCTCTCTCTCTCTCTCTCTCTCTCTCTCTCTCTCTCTCTCTCTCTCTTTGCGTTTTCGCTGGGTGTTTTTGGTTTCAAATCCATTTTGTATATTTGTTTGAGATACAGTATGTAGTTTAATATTTCATTTCAAATCCTCACCTAATTCAGAAGACTTAAGACACTCTTTGGAAAGCTAATTCAGCTTTGTATATGGAATTGATAAAAATAGTTAAACGGTAACAAAACATAAATTACATGTAAATTGCATAATTATCCATAACAGAAGACAAAACGTATCAAACAGTTCGTGGTAACGAACTGTAAGTAAGGAGCGACCCGGTAAAACTGAACGTGCCTGAGAAAATTTGGCTGATTTTAGAAAAAAGGGGGAAAGACCCTCTAAAAGTTATAAAACCTTAATGAAAATCACACCATCATATTCAGCGTATCAGAGAACCCTACTGTAGAGGTTTCAAGCACCTATCTACAAAAATGTGGAATTATGCATTTTTTGCCAGAAGAAAGATCACGGATTCGTGTTTATTTGTTTGTTTGTTTTTTTTGGGTTTTTTTCCAGGGGTGATCGTATCGCCCCATTGATCCTAGAATATCATGGGAGGGCTCATTGGAACGGAAATTAACAGTTCACGTGCCCTTTTTAAGTGACCAAAAAAATGGTGGGCAACTAGGCCTCCTCCCACGCTCATTTTTTCCCAAATTCACCCGATCAAAATTTTGAGATAGCTATTTTGTTAACCATGGTCGAAAATATGATAACTATGTCTTTTAGGATGACTTAATCCCCCGAAGTCCCCGGGGGGAGGGCTGAAAGTTATGAACTTTACTCAATGTTAACATATAGTATTGGTTATTGGGAAGTATACAGACGTTTTCAGGGGGGATTTTTTCTGGTAGGTGGGGGGGTGGGTGGGTCGGGGGTTATATGGGAGGATCTTTCCATGAAGGAAGTTTTCATGGGGTAAGGGACATTGCTATAAAGGGGGTGCCGGATTTCCCAGCATTATTAAAGAAAAAGATCAGAAATTAAATATTAAAAAACAAGTTTTTCAACTGAAAGTAAGGAGCAACATCAAAACTTAAAACGAACAAAATTGTTATGTATATGATTGGGTTCACTCCCTAGTCAATACCTCGCTCTTTAAGCCAAAGATTTTTTAGTAGTTTTAAATGAGTTATATATTTTAATTCACGGCCTTATTGATTAAGGGGTCATTTCAAAATAATTGGAACAAAACTCGAACTTTAGCTTGAAGAGCAAGGTATTGATTAGGGGGCGAACCCCTAATATACGTATTAAAAATCTATGAATATAGAAGTTCGTTACGTTAGTTAATTCGTAAGTTACGTATATTTATTACTAATAAAAACGTTCGTAAATAAAATTAAACAAGTTTCGAGAAAGCCATTTAACCAAATAAAGGTAAAATTAATATGCAAATTTTGTTTTAATCATTCATGTAAGGTGAGCCAAAATCAAAACCTGCATTAATTCAAAAATGTTCAAAAAATAAATAAAAAAACTAGCTTTTTTAACTGAAAGTAAGGAACGACGTTAAAACTTAAAACGAACAGACATTACTCCTTATATTAAAGGGGCTGTCCCCTACTCAACGTCTTGCTCTTTACGCTAAAGTTTGACTTTCTCACAACTCTATTTTTTTAAACGGTAAAAAACTTTAGCGTAAAGAGCGAAAAATATTACTTTAGCGTAAGTAAAATATTTGACTTTCAACATGATTTAAACAAAAGTCACTTTTTTGTTTACATGACCCAGTTTTTTATATTGGCTTTCATATAGTTTGTTTAATTTACTATTCAATTTATTTTTTTATTTTGTTTTTATGAGCCGACCATAAAGAACTATAAAATCATTGCTTATCTGCTCTTATTGCTAATTAAGCAGTTTCACACCTAGGAATAAGTGATCCTTAGGTTCTTTGAGAAAAAAAAATGTTTATACTAAATCAGTTTTTTTTAAGCCGCCTCTCTTTTACCATGTTGATGTTTTGATTCTATTGTAAATATGTTACAATATTGACCGCATTAGCAAAAATGAGGTCAGTAGACAGGCAAAACTAATCGCTAGTAGGGGAATTCTTGCCCAATCTAATTCATGAATTGTCTTTCATTTGTTCTGTCATTGTCTTGTTTTTTGTTTTTTTTTTCATTTTGTCTTCTTTTTGTTGGGTTTCACTTCAAAAGATTCTTTTTTTTGTCTGTGTTTGAACGCTGAGGACGGCATCTGTTTTAATCAGATGTCACTTGGGCATTGCTAAGAGCTAGATGTTACTTACTAACAGCTCTTACATTTAGCTAATTTTGTTTTTGGTTAAAAGGAGATTTCATATATTTTTATCAGGTTAGTTTGGGTCAATTCCGATCATTTAGAGAAAGGAGGTCAATCCTTCATGACTGAAACCTTATATCCTGTATAAACTATTCTCCGCAGTATCTGATGTTCTTCAAGGTGTTATGTGGGGCTTCTGAATACACCGTGTTTTCATTAGAAAGTACCCCTACAAGCAACCTGACAAAAAACAATATAGGATGACCTATCAAAGATAGGCTATTTTTTTGACGAAATTCATGGTTTCGGGCCATAAAAACTTAGGGTCTGATAAGCGACTAGACATGAATTTACGTAGAGTTGGCCGTAATCATAAGGCCGTAGAGGTTTTACGGCCGTACGGTTGGTTTTCTCCCTAGAGTTGTGTCTATTGAAATTCCCTGTAAAGGAATCAACAGAGCGGCTCTAGTAGGCTGTATTGAATAAAGAAAGATCAACTACTGTTACAATTATGTTGTTCAAGATTTGACAAAAGTTAGCTAAGACCCCTCTATTAGGTTTTTACCAAAACTACTTTCGAGTTTTTTCTTCTTTTTGGTTCAAGCTTACATTTTTTTTCTCGCCCAAAATTACGTTTCTGAGAATTGTTAGCAAAAAATTTTGTTAGCAAATAATTTTGTTACCGTGAGCTAAACAAAATTGTTACCAAACGTGCTAGTTAAAAATTGCTAGGAAAAAAGCCTTAAAAACTGCTAGAGGTAAAAATTGCTCAGTAATACTATAAAGTTGGAATAAAAACCGTACTAGAAAGCTAGTTGCTCATAATCATGAGTTAATCAGGATAGATAGTACTACACAAAGGACAAAGTGAGAGGAAATGTAAAGGGAATTCCATCCCTTCCAAGTTTGTCTGAAGGCCCCCTTCACAAAGATGTGGGATTTGTTACGTAAAATTGCGTTTATTTATTCTCGACCCCCTCCCCTGAAAAATATCTGATTCTCCCTCCAAGGTTTTTTATTCTATCACCCTTATAGAATTTTGTACTCTGGAAATGCGTCATAGATGTAGGAAAATGCGATTGCTAGAGAAATCTTACCACATTTTGGAACAAAAAGCCCTAAATACTTGAATAAAAGCTGTAATAGTAGAGGAGGGGGTACCAGCGCGACGCTTCACCCCTGCTGCCACCTACAACTTTTTTTAACACCATATATGAGCACGAGAACCACGTGGTTTATGGTTTTTGTCAATGAGAATGAAAAAACAGGAATTTTCTCACTTGAAAAACCAGGAATTTTGTCTGTTTTATGGTTTTTGTCAGTGAGAATGAAAAAAACAGGAACTTTCTCACTTTCATGGATGTCAACAGCAATTTATGTATGTTTCATGGTTTCTGTCAGTGAGAATGGAAAAACAGTATTTTTTCTCACTTTGCTGTCAGTCATTAATCAAATTGTTTCCGGGCAAAGTTTAGTAATGTCTGACAGGTACTGCTCCAGGAATAGATCCAAGTCATTAATGTCTTTGCCTCGGAAACAACTCTTTTGGTCGAACTCCAAAGGATATTAATAACCAAACGCCATGAAAACAATTAGGCAAGAAACATCTTAGCGATGAATTGTTTTAGCGCGCGAAAAAGTTTCCTATTAATTTGAAATGCGTTACCGCAGAGATGCCAATAACAAAGGAACACGCTGAATTTGCGTTTAGGGATTATTTGGGCGAAACCGTTTTAGACAGGTTATGGAACTATCTCGGCGAAACAGATAGAGACATTTTAAAAGAAGATTTTGAAGAGATTTTAGAAGAGAATTTAATGGTGAAACTCTGTGGTCGTTATAATACACATGTTTCATTTGAACAGTGTTGTGAGGTCCTCTAAACCAACTCCGAAGGGTTCCAATCCTCCTACCCCAACCCCGACGGAAGCCCCCGGTCCTCAAAGGCCCCCCCCAGCTCCCACAGGCCCGCCACCGGTCCCCCACTGTCCCCCAGGCCCCCAACTGCCCCCCCGGACACTCAAAGGCCCCCCAAGCTCCCAAAGGGCCACCGGCGCCCCAAACCCAACCCCAAAGGGTTCCAATCCTCCTACCCCAACCCCGAAGGAAGCCCCCGGTCCTCAAAGGCCCCCCAAGCTCCCAAAGGCCCTCCACCGGTCCCCAAATGTCCCCCAGGCCCCCAACTGCCCCCCCGGACACTCAAAGGCCCCCCAAGCTCCCAAAGGGCCACCGGCGCCCCAAAGGCCCACCCAGACACCCAAATGCCATCCCCGGGCCCCCCAAAGGCCCATCGAGCTCCCAAAGGACCAACGGGGTCCCAAAGGCCCTCCACCCGTCCCCAAATGCCCCCCCGGGCCCCCAAGGCCCTCTCCCCACCCCCACGGCCCCCCCCCACCCCCCCATGCCCCCCCCGGCCCCCCAAAGCCCATCCCCCGGCCCCCAAAGGTCCCCCCGAGCTCCCAAAGGACCACCGACCCTCAAGGGACCCACAGACCCTCAAAGGCTCTCCCCGAGCACCCGTCTTTCGTTGATGTGTGTTGTCTGAAACCTATGATTTGGGATGTGTAGTTTGCTACTTCAGGCTTTTCTGAGCTAAGGTTTCCTAGTATTTCCTAGGTGAATGTTGTCTGAAACCAATAGTTTGGGATGAGTAGTTTGCTATTTCAGGCTTTTATGAGCTAGGTTTCTTAGCCTTTCGTTGGTGTGTGTTGAGTGAAACTTATGATTTGGGATATGTAGTTTGCTATTTTTGACTTTTCTGAGATGAATTTCTTAGTCTTTCATAGGTGTGTGGTGTCTGAAACCTATGATTTGGGATGTGTAGTTTGCTATTCTCGACTTTTCTGAGCTGGATTTCTTAGCCTTTCATAGGTATGCGTTGTCAGAAAATTATGATTTGGGATGTATAGTTTGCTATTTCAGGCTTTTCTGAGCTAAGGTTTTTTAGTATTTCGTAGGTGAATGTTGTCTGAAACCAATAGTTTGGGATGAATAGTTTGCTATTTTTGGCTTTTCTGAGCTAGGTTTCTTAGTCTTTCGTTGGTGTGTGTTGACTGAAACCGATGATTTGGAATATGTAGTTTGCTATTATTGACTTTTCTGAGCTGGATTTCTTAGTCTTTCATAGGTGTGTGTTGTATGAAACCTATGATTTGGGATGGTTGGATTGCTACTTTTGACTTTTCTGAGCTGGATTTCTTAGCCTTTCATAGGTGTTTGTTGTCTGAAACCTATAGTTTGGGATGACTAGTTTGCTATTTTTGACTTTTCTGAGCTAGGTTTCTTAGCCGTTCATAGGTGAGTGTTGTCTGAAACCTATGATTTGGGATATGTAATTTGCTATTTCCGACTTTTCATAACCGGATTTCTTAGTCTTTCGTAGGTGTGTGGTGTCTGAAACCTATGATTTGGGATGTGTGGGTTGCTATTTTTTTGACTTTTCTGAGCTGGATTTCTTAGCCATTCGTAGGTGTGTGTTGACTGAAACCTATGATTTGGGATGGTTAATTTGCTATTTTTGACTTTTCTGAGCTAGATTTCTTAGCCTATCATATGTGTGTCCTTTCAGAAAATTATGATTTGGGAGGTGTAGTTTGCTTTTTGGACTTTTTAATATATATGTTTATTATACAATCGTATATGGTTTTTTTCTTAAAAAAATATTTATTGATTATTATTTTTATATATAATACTTTTATTATATATTGTTACTAATAATTAATAATTTTATTTCTTTATTAAACATAGTATATTTGATATGT
>NC_142811.1:19067985-19089752 GCF_049724085.1 Artemia sp. Qi Xiang Cuo
CGATCAGAAATTAAATGAAAAAAGAAGTTTTTTTAAATTGAAAGTAAGGAGCAACATTAAGAATTAAAACATTAAAAAATTAAAGAATTAAGTTGTGGGAAAGTCAAACGGACAGAAATTAAATAAACAATCTATGCGAACAAATATACAATAATTAATAATGTAAATGAATAAATAAATCTTAAAATGAGTGAAACTTAAATTGAATATGCAAATCAAGTTTGAATCGAATAAAAATAACTAGATAAGATTTATTTATTCATTTACATTAATATATATTGTATGTTTGTTCGCATCGATTGTTTATTTAATTTCTGTCCGTTTTAAGTTTCATTTATGCTTTAATAGAAAATATTTGTTTTCGTTTTAAGCTTGATTTTTATATTCAATTTAAGCATTAGTCGCTTTAAGATCTATTTATTCATTTATATCATTGCTTGTTGTATATTTTTTGCAAGGATTGATGGTTTATTTTCTGTTCGTTTTGGGTTTTATTTATTCTTTAATAGTAATTTCTGGTCGTTTTGATGTTGAAATTTAAAATGTAATTTTATATCATGTTGATCATTTTAAAATTGACATTAATATTATTTTAAAAAATTAGTTCTAGTAAATTTTTTTTTTTAATTAATTTTTGTTCGTTTTTTATTGCAAAAAGTTTTATGTTTTTATGGCATGGGGGGGGGTGCTTACTGTCCAATTAGTCTTGAATTTAAAAAACGGATCTAGAACTTTCAATTTAAATCGAATGAGGCTTTTTTCAAAGTCAATGCGATTACCTCTTTGATCAAAACCTTATATACGAACAATAGACAGCTTGCATAACTTGTGGGCAGCGATTGATAACAATGAATAGATTGAAAAAATAGCTCCAATAAGGGGGTTTAGACCATTTCACTTGCTGACACAAAGAGATCACGACTGTTTGGAATTGATCTTAATAGGAATTTGTGTGTCAAAGCAATTTTGTATCCATCACAGAGTATGTATTTTAACCTTATCATTGGATAATTATAATAGATTTCCTATGTGTTCTTCCCATACAAAACCCCTTCCCTTAAGTTATAAACCCCCCTTAATAAGTTATGCCCCAGGGCATTACTTACAACGCCTACTCCTGGGCTCTGGTGGGCTGTGTCGACACCGGAGTTTTTTGTTATCAGAACTTTGAACTATTTTAACAAAATGTCTATCTCAAAATTTTTATCTGATGCATTTAGGGCGTGGAGGAGGGAGAGGGGCTAGTTGCCCTTCAACCTCTTTTGACTCTTAAAAAGTGAACAAGATCTTTCAATTTTCAATCAAATGAGCCCTCTCTAAAGTTTATACGAGCATCCCTTCCATAAGAAATAATATGAAGGATTCGGAGAATCCTTAAATTACAACCCTTGCCCTGAGGGCTTTGGGGGAGTTGTACTCCTCAAAGACCTAATTTCCAGAACTTAAAACTACTTTTAATAAAATGGCTGTCTTAAAATTTTGATTGAATGTGTTTTTTGGGAAAAGGTTGGCGTGAGAGGGGTTAGTTGCCCTCAAATCACTTTCGACTATTACAAAGGGCACTAGCCCTCGGAATTTCCAATCGAATGAGCCTTATTTGAAGTTTCTACGACATCGCCTTCTATAAAAACCTTATATGCCACCCAGTGAATAACTTAAACCACTTGACCTGAGGTCTGTGAGGGAGTGTCCACCTCAAAAACATATTTTATATCTGGAAATCAACTACGCTGAACGAGATGGCTATTTGAAAATTTCTATTATACATGTTTGGAAAAATGATGGGCGTGGGGGGGGGCTACTTGCCATTCAATCACTTTTGACCATTAAAAAGGGCACGAGCCCTTTGAATTTCCAATTGAATGTGCCTGTTTTTAAGTTTCTACGACAACGCCTTCTATAAAAACCTTATATGCCCCCAGGGCATAACTTAAAACTCTTGCCCTGAGGGTTGTGGGGGAGTTTCCTGCTCAAAAACATATTTTCTATCTGGAAATCAACTACACTGAACAAAATGGCTATCTCAAAAGTTTGATTCGATGTGTTTGGGGAAATGATGGGCGTGGGGGGGCTAGTTGCCATCCTATCACTTTCGACTATTAAAAAGGGCACTAGCCCTTTAATTTCCAATCGAATGAGCCTGTTTTAAAGTTTCTACGACAACGCCTTCTATAAAAACCTTATATGCCCCAGGGCATAACTTAAAACCCTTGCCTTGAGGGTTGTGGGGGAGTGTAGTCCTCAAAAATATATTTTAAATCTGGAAATCAACTACGCTGAACAAAATGGCTATCTTAAAATTTTGATTGGATATGTTTGGGGGAATTATGGGCGTGGGGAGGGTGCTAGTTGCCCTCCAATCACTTTCGACTATTAAAAAGGGCACTATCCCTTTGAATTTCCAATCGAATGAGCCTTTTTTGAAGTTTCTACGACAACGCCTTCTATAAAAACCTTATATGCCCCCAGGACATATCTTAAAACCCTTGCTCTGAAGGTTGTGGGGGAGTGACCTCCTCAAAAACATATTTCTATCTGGAAATCAACTACGCTGAACAAAGTGGATATCTCAAAATTTTGATGGGATGTGTTTGGGGAAATGATGGGCGTGGGGGGGGGGGTCTATTTGCACTCCAATCACTTTCGCCTATTAAAAAGGGCACTAGCCCTTTAATTTCCAATCGAATGAGCCTGTTTTGAAGTTTCTACGACAACGCCTTATATAAAAACCTTATATGCCCCCAGGTTATAACTTAAAACCCTTGCCCTGAGGGTTGTGGGGGAGTGTCCTCCTCAAAAATATATTTTATATCTGAAAATCAACTACGCTGAACAAAATGGTGATCTGAAAATTTTGATTCGATGTGTTTGGGGAAATTATGGGCGGGGGGGGGTCGTGGGTTAGTTAAACTCCAATCACTTTCGACTATTAAAAAGGGCAACAGCCCTTTAACTTCCAATCGAAAGAGCATGTTTTGAAGTTTCTACGACAACACCTTCTATAAGAACCTTATATGCCCCCAGGGCATAACTTAAAACCCTTGCCCTGATGGTTGTGGGGGAGTATCCTCCTCAAAAATATATTTTCTATCTGGAAATCAACTACGCTGAACAAAATGGCTATCTAAAAATTTTGATTGGATGTGTTTGGGGGAATGAAGGGCGTGGGGGGGGGGGGCGAGTTGCCCTCCAATCATTTTCGAATATTAAAAACGGCACTAGCCCTTTAATTTCCAATAGAGTGAGCCTGTTTTGAAGTTTCCACGACAACGCCTTCTATAAAAACCTGATATGTCCCCAGGGCATAACTTAAAACCCTTGCCCTGAGGGTTGTAGGGGAGTATCCTCCTCAAAAATATATTTTCTATCTGGAAATCAACTACGCTGAACAAAATGGTTATCTGAAAATTTTGATTGGATGTGTTTGGGCAAATGATGGGCGTGGGGGGGGGAGGGGGGCTAGTTAGACTCCAATCACTTTCGAATGAAAGATCTTAAGCCGAACTGGCCAGCCATGACAAAAAACCAACAAAGAGAAAAATCTCTAAAAAAAACAAACAAACGAGACTATAGCCAGAGGAGAGAAAAGAAAACAACACAAACAAAACAATGCGGATATTTCACCTGTATACAAACAAGGCGTCTTCAGCACGAAAGAAACAAAAGAATAACAATATAAAAAAAAAACAAGATAAAACTAAAAACCAATAAAACCACCACCAAAAAAAAAAACAATAAAGAAACAAAAATATCGGCGCAAACTAATCCACGTAGGGAAAAGATGCTAATATAGAGTTACTTCAGTGAGGACACCAGAGTAACTGAGGACACCAGGTTTTCATGTATAATTACATAAGTGGCCTTTTTGAAGAACAAAAACGTAACACCGCTCATGACAGTGTAAATCCTCCTAGTAGAAACCAAGCTGAACCCCCTCCCCCCCAGAATAGTTCACATTCGGCGCCATCGCCAGATACGGGCATGGTCGGTCGGGAAATCTATAGCAACATGCCCCCTGAAGACGACGGTAGCTTGGCATATCCGTCTTATGCTAGGACTAGATCTGAATCTTCGTCAACGGTTGTATCTTTTAGTTCCGCGACCTCTGGAATGGGGGGCGAAGATCGTAATTCGGTGATGTCTTTAACAGAAACCCCAGCTGCAGTGGGATCGCAAGCTATCCCAGCACTAAAGCAGCGTAATCCCGCGAAACGCTCGAATGCGGAAATTGTTAGTCCTGATAACAACGAACCAATGAGGGTAAACTGCCCAAGACCCGCAGAGTATAGTGTCAGAGTAAACTCGGGTGATGATGATGCTAAGAGGGCGATAGTACCAAAAAAACTTTTCCGCCCAAGACAGCAAGAACCGACGATGGGAAATGAGGCGGTATAGGCAAATTTGGAAAATGGTGAAAATTCTCTATTAAATGTGTCACATTGGAACATACAAGGGTTCACGCAAAATAAGTTTAAGGACCTGGTTGAAGCTTGTAGTCCTCAAGTTATTTCTCATGTAGAAACATGGTCTGGAGAAAATATTATAGTTAAGCATTATAGTTGCTTTAGTGCAAATCGTAAAATGTCGAGAAATGGTCGTTATTATGGAGGTGTATCGTTGTTTGTTTCAGATGTTTTTTTGTCATCTAATGATGTGATCCGGCTAAAAAGTGAGTCTTGTAACTTAGTTTGGGTAACAATTTCACGGAGGAAAAGAAGTCATGTGTTTTGATCTGTGTATATCCCTCCAGAAAGTAGTTCTTTTTCACAAGAGGATACATGGGAGATATTTCAAAGAGTTGCATATTTTTTTGACAAAGTTTCCTGCCGATGGCTTTATTCTTTTAGGAAATTTCAATGCATACACTGGGGAGTTGCAAGAGCCATGGTCTTGCCAATTTGAAGACCATACCCACTCGGAATCTCGTCGTGATGGAATGGGTGATGAAGAAATGGATGAGATCCCTTCAAGGACTAGCAAGGACCATCGCCGAAAAAATAGGTGTGGAAGTAAACTTTTGGAAATTTTTGGTAAGGAAAATTTAATTATAGTTAACGGGAGGATTGGGGAGGATAAAGAGCGGGGAGAGTTTACTTGCTTTTTTGGGAAGTATCCAAGTGTAGTAGATTATATAGTTGTAAATAAGTCTCTTTGGCCGGATTGTGCTTGTTTAGGGGTGGTCCCGGTTTTGGGTTCTGATCACCTGCCGATTAGGTTGTCTTTGAAAGTGTTAAAAAAGAGGGCATTAAAAAGGTCATTGGGGGGTTTTAGGAGCAATGTATTAGAAGAAGGATTAGAAGTTAGAGATCCATTGAGACTAGAATCACAGGAAGAAGAGAAGGTTAAGGTTAAGCTGTTAGGAGATGAATTTCAGGCAGGACTAGAGAAGGGAGAAATATTGGCAAATGAAGCAACAATAGAAGAGTTATTAAAGGTATTAATTGATAGCTTTTATGAAGTAGGTGTTACTACAGCTCAGAAACAACCACGGAAGTTAAATGGGTTTTTTGATGGTGAATGCGTAGAGAAAAAATCAGAGTTGGTGCAAACATTGGAGCTACTGAGACAATGTTCATATGAGGAGAGGTAATATCTTTATAATATGTATAAAAGCCGAAAAAAAGAGTATAAGCAACTGTTAAAAGTGAAGAAGTATAAATTTCAAGAGGAGAAAGCAGAGAGAATGAAAAGGGAACTTAGGAATATTAACAAGAATGAGTTTTGGATAATAATAAAAAAATCAGTTACAAACGCTTCTGACAAGACAAGTATCCCGCCGGCGGAAAGTTGGCTAGAATTCATCGAAAGCAAGATGACAGAAAGAGAGGAAACGGATAGCCTGAGTCGGTGGGTGGTTGGCGAAAACCTTGCGGAATTCCCTCTAAAGGAAGAAGATTACAAACTACTGCAGCCTTTCACAGGTGAGGAAATATGGAATTCGCTAAAGAAGATGACAGGGACCTCAGCACCAGGAGTTGATGGCATCCCAACAAGGCTCTGGAAGTGGTCTAGGGTATATTTGTTGCCTTTGTTATCAACGTTATTTTCAAGTGTCCTTAGCAAGTTGGTTTGGCCTCAACAGTGGAATATTTCAATAATTTACCACTTCTTAAAAAGGGAGACCAAGCATTGCATATGAATTACATAGGGATTCGTTTAGGAAATAGCCTTAGTATATTATTTTATAAAGTATTAGTGTATAAATTAGATAGTTGGATTAGAGAATCAAATATGTTAATAGAAATTCAGGTAGGGCTTCGAGAGGAGTAAAGTGGGGTCTATCCGATATTTATTTTCTAAGGTCGTATTAGGAAGTATATGAGGAAAAGGGATGTTAAGCTATACGCAGCTTTTTTGGACCTGTGAGGTGCGTTCGGTGAAGTTTCACGAGATTTGTTAGTAGAAGGACTTATAAAGTTAGGGCTGCCGAGACGTTTTGTAGGATTGGTTGTTAAAATGTATTTGGTTGTTAGAATGGTATTTAAGGTAGGAAAGTCTTACTCTAGGGCAGCTGTCGGTAGGTTAGGGGTTAAACAAGGTTGTACAATTTCACCTAGGTTGTTTTCCCTGTATCTTAATGATATAGAAGAATATATGGTAGGGCAGGGAGCCCCAACTCTAAATCTGTCTGCAATGCAGGTGTTCGCTCTGTTATTTGCGGATGATATAGTATTGGTGGCTAAAGATGGGCCTGACCTTCAAAAACTGCTAGGAATGGTGTCCTCATACCTAGATGAGAAGCGTTTGGTCCTAAATGTCACAAAGTCAGTAGTTATGGTATTTCGACAACATGGAAATATAGAGGAAAGGTTTAGTGTAGGAAAAGAAGTGCTTAAAGTAGTTGAAGATTTTGTTTATTTAGGATGCAAGTTTACTTCAAATGGTAGGTGGAAAAGTCAAATTGATTATGTAGCTAGTAAAAGGTCTTAGGGCTATATGGCTAGTTTTAAAGAGTAGTGTTTTGAAAGTAGGCCTGACAGACCTTAGGCTTCAGAAAAGGATATTCCAGACTAAGCTAGCTTCCGTAATGTCTTTTTCAGCAGAGGTGTGGGGTATGGAGAAGGCTGATAAGGTAGACCGGTTACAGTTGATGTATTTTAAGCGGTTAATGGGGGTTAGTGATAAGTTTAATCATGTAGTATTAAAAGGCGATTTAGGTTTGTTATCATTAAGGGTGGGAAGGTTAGTGAGGATAGTAAATTATTGGGAAAGGATTATAAATCTGCCTAGTAGGAGGCTAGTAAAGAATGCATATGAGGAGATGCTAGTAGATGGCAGGAAAAGTTCTTGGCCAAACCGGGTTAAAGAGACTATTGATAGATGTGGTTTTAGTGAGTATTGGAATGAGGGGAAGGGGCTACGTGTGGAAGTGGGGCTAGTTGCAAAAAAAGTAAAGGATAGACTAATAGAGCAGGAAATTCAAAGGTGCCAGAATCAGAAATTATCCTTGGCGTCCCTGGGGCTGTATGGGCTGGCAAAGGAGGTTTGGGGGGAGGAAGTTTACTTTAAAGCGGGGATGAGTAGTGAGGATTTAAGATGGGTAATTTCGGTTCGTGGTAAGTTTTTGGGTATTGGTGAAAGGAGGAAATATATTGGGAATTTTAGGATAGAAAATGGTCCTTACCAGTGTCCTATGTGTGGAGAGGAGGAAGATCTTATCCATTTTATGGGTACATGCCAGGAGTTCAGAAATTTGAGGAGGGAAGGGTTTGCAACAGATTTTGGAGGGTTGTATTGGTTTGAAAAAATTTTAAAAAATAGAAATTTTGATGATTTTAGAAGGTTGGGTAAATTTGTAAGAGTGGGTATGGCACATAGAGAAACTTTTTTGATGAATTGTGAGTAATTTAATGTGTTTTTTTTTTGTATTTATTTTGTTTTGTTATTTTGCCATGGTCCGAAAAGGCTTTTGTTGCAATAAATATCTATCTATCTATCTATGCCCCCAGGGTATAACTTAAAACCCTTGCCCTGAAGGTTGTGGGGGAGTGTCCTCCTCAAAAATATATTTTCTATCTGGAAATCAACTACGCTGAACAAAATGGCTATGTCGAAATTTTGATAGGATGTGTTTGGGGAAATGATGGAAGCGGGGGGGGGGGAGGGAGGGGGGCTAGTTACACACCAATCACTTTCGACTATTAAAAAGGGCACTAGCCCTTTAATTTCCAATCGAATGAGCCTGTTTTGAAGTTTCTACGACAACACCTTTTATGAAAACCTTATCTGCCCCCAGGGCATAACTTAAAACCCTTGCCTTGAGGTTTGTGGGGAGTGTACTCCTCAAAAATATATTTTCAATCTGGAAATCAACTACGCTGAACAAAATGGCTAGCTGAACATTTGGATTGGATGTGGTTGGGGAAGTGCTGGGACTGGGGGGGAGGGGGTTATTTAAACTCCAATAACTTTCGAGTATTAAAAATTGCAACAGCCCTCTAACTTCGAATCGAATGAGAATGTTTTGAAGTTTCTACGACAACACCTTCTATAAAAACCTTATCTCCCCCCAGGGCATTAGCTTAAAACCCTTGCCCTGAGGGTTGTGGGGGAGTGTACTCCTTAAAAACAAATTTTCTATCTGGAAATCAACTACACTGAACGAAATGGCTATCTCAAAAGTTTGATTCGATGTGTTTGGGGAAATGATGGGCATGGGGGGGGGGGGCGGGGGGCTAGTTGCCCTCCAATCACTTTCGACTATCAAAAAGGGCACTAGCCCTTTAATTTCCAATCAAGTGAGCCTGTTTTGATGTTTCCACGACAACGCCTTCTATAAAAACCTTATATGCCCCCAGGGCATAACTTAAAACCCTTGCCTTGAGGGTTTTGGGGGAGTGTACTCCTCAAAAATATATTTTCAATCAGGAAATCAACTACGCTAAACAAAAGGGATATCTCAAAATTTTGTTGGCAGGTTATGGGGGGAATGTTGGGGGTGGGGGGAGGGGGGCTGGTTGCCCTCCAATCACTATTGACTAATAAAAAGGTCACTAGCGCTTTGAATTTCCAATCGAATGAGCCTTTTTTGAAGTTTCTACTACAACACCTTCTTTAAAAACCTTATATGCCCCCATGGCATATCTTAAATCCCTTGCTCTGATGGTTTTGGGGGAGTTTCCTCCTCAAAAACATATTTCTATCGGGAAACCAACTACGCTGAACAAGATGGCTATCTGAACATTTTGATTGGATGTGTGTGGGGAAGTGACGGGCGGGGGGGGGCTAGTTGCACTCCAATCACTTTCGACTATTAAAAAGGGCAACAGCCCTTTAACTTCGAATCAAATGAGAATGTTTTGAAGTTTCTACGACAACTTCTTCTATGAAAACCTTATATGCCCCCAGGGCATAACTTAAAACGCTTGCCCTGAGGGTTGTGAGGGAGTACCCTCCTCAAAAATATATTTTCTATCTGGAAATCAAATACGCTGAACAAAATGGCTATCTCAAAATTTTGATTCGAGGTGTTTGGGGGAATGCTGGCCGTGGGGGGGGTGGCTAGTTGCTCTCCAATCACTTTCGACTATCAAAAAAGGCACTAGCCCCTTAATTTCCAATCGAATGAGCCTGTTTTGAAGTTTCTACGACAACGCCTTCTATAAAAACCTTATGTGCCCCCAGGGCATAACTTTAAACTCTTGCCCTGAGGGTTGTTGGGGAGTGTCCTCCTCAAAAATATATTTTCTATCTGGAAATCGACTACGCTGAACAATATGGCTATCTGAAAATTTTGATTAGATGTGTTTGGGCAAATGATGGGCGGGGGGGGGGGTAGGGGTGCTAGTTATACTCCAATCACTTTCGACTATTAAAAAGGGCACTAGCTCTTTACTTTCCAATCGAATGAGCCTGTTTTGAAGTTTCTACGACAACGCCTTCTATAATAACCTTAGATGCCCCGAGGGCATAACTTAAAACACTTGCCCTGAGGGTTGTAGGGAAGTATCCTCCTCAAAAAAACATTTTCTATCTGGAAATCATCTAAGCTGAACAAAATGGCCATCTCAACATTTTGATTGGATGTGTTTGGGGAAATGATGGGCGTGGGGGGGGGGGGTTAGTTGCACACCAAACACTTTTGACTTTTAAAAAGGGCACTACTCCTTTAATTTCCCAACAAATTAGCCTGTTTTGAAGTTTCTACGACAACACCTTTTGTAAAAACCTTATATGCCCCCAGGGCATAACTTGTAACCCTTACCCTGAGGGTTTTGGGGGAATTTCTTCCTCAAAAATATCTTTTCTATCTGGAAATCAAGTAAGCTGAACAAAATGGCTATCTCAAAATTTTGATTGAATGTGTTCGGGGGAATACGGGGTTTGGGGGGGGCTAGTTGCCCTCCAATCACTTTCGACCATTAAAAAGGGCACTAGCTTTTTAAATTTCCAATCGAATAAGCCTTTTTTGAAGTTTCTACGACAACACCTTCTATAAAAACCTTATATGCCCTCAGGGTATAACTTAAAACCCTTGCCCAGAAGGTTGTGGGGGAGTATCCTCCTCAAAAATATATTTTCTATCTGGAAATCAACTACGCTGAACAAAATGGCTATCTTGAAATTTTGATTGGATGTGTTTGGGGAAATCAAGGAAGTTGTGGGAGGGGGGCTAGTTACACACCAATCACTTTCGACTATTAAAAAGGGCACAAGCCCTTTAATTTCCAATCGATTGAGCCTGTTTTGAAGTTTCTACGACAACGCCTTCTTTAAAAATCTTTTATGCTCCCAGGACATAACTTAAAACCCTTGCCCTGAGGGTTGTGGGGGAGTGTCCTCCTCAAAAATATATTTTCTATCTCCACATTAACTCCGCTGAACAAAATGGCTATCTCTAAATTTTGATTGGATATGTTGGGGGGAATGATGGGCGTGGGGGGGGGCTAGTTGCCCTCCAATCATTTTCGACTATTAAAAAGGGCACTAGAACTCTCGATTTCCAATCGATTGAGTTCCCTTTGAAGTTTCTACGACGACCCCTTCCGTATGAAGTGCTTCTGAAAAAAAAAAAATAATAATAATAATAAAACATTGGAGCCGTATGGCCTTTACTATAGGCAACGCTATAGCGTTGCCTCTGATTCCTGACATCAAGTCTTCTCCCTGATTTTTTTTCCTTTGAAATTTGTCATACCCCCCCCCTCTCCGATAAACATGTAAGTCAAGGGGGGCGATATATTTGTTCTGTATTTAGACCGAACCCTTACAACCACAACCATAGAAGATTAACACGAATGTGAGCAACCAGTGAGATAGGGGAGAGTGTGTTTTAACTGACAATTGATTTAATTTTCTGGGGGAGGCGGATTCTTTTTTGTGCATAAAATCACTTTTAAACAAGTTTAGCATTAGCCTTCTTTCAAAGACATTTAATACAGACTCAGGGAGTAATCTATCTTGCCATATGGCTACTAACTGTAAAAAAAAAGCCTTGTTATTATTATTCCTGACATCAAGTCTTCTCCCTGATTTTTTTTTCTTAGAAATTTGTCATACCCCCCCCCTCTCCGATAAACTAGTAAGTCAAGGAGGGCGATATATCGTTCTGTATTTAGACCGAGCCCTTACAACCACAACCATAGAAGATTAACACGAATGTGAGCAACCAGCGAGGGAGGGGAGAGTGTGTTTTAACTGACAAATGATTACATTTTCTGGGGAGGGGAAGGCTTTTTTTTGCATAAAATCCCTTTTAAACAAGTTTAGCATTAGCCCTTTTTCAAGCCTTAATTTAGAAAAAAGGGCAACCCTAAAAGTCATAGAACTTTAATGAAAATCACATCATCAAACTTAGCGTATCAGAAAACCCTACTATAGAGGTTTCAAGCTCCTATCTGCAAAAATGTGGAATTTGTATTTTTTGCCAGAAGAAAGATCACGGATGCGTGTTTATATGTTTGTTTTTTATTTTCTCAGGGATGATTGTATCGATCCAGTAGTCCTAGAATATCGTGAGAGGGCTCATTCAAGTGGAAATCAAAAGTTCCAGTGCCCTTTTTAAGTGACCAAAAAGGTTGAAGGGCAACTTGGCCCCCTCCCACGCTCATTTTTTCCCGAAGTCACCCAATCAAAATTTTGAGATAGCCATTTTGTTTAGCATAGTTGAAAATTTAATTAATATGTCTTTGAGGATTACTTAATCCCCCACAGTTCCTGGGGGAAGGGCTGCAAGTTATAAACTTTGCTCATCGTTTATATATAGAATTGGTTATTGGGAAGTATACAGGCATTTTCAGGAGGAATTTTTTTCTAGGGGGGAGGAGGGGTCAGAGGAAGGGTTACGGGGGATGATTTTTCAATGAAGGATATTTCCTTGGGGGGACGGGACAGGTCCATGAAGGGGGCACCAGATTTCCCAGCATTATTTAAAAAACAATCAGAAATTTAAAAAAAAGTTTTTTTCAACTGAAAGTAAGGAGCAACATTAAAACTTAAAACGAAAAGAAATTATTATGTATATGAGAGGGTTCGCCCCCTAGTCAATACCTCTCAACGCCTCGCTTTTTACACTAAAGTTTGACTCTCTCACAACTCTATTTTTTAAAAGAATAAAAAACTTTAGTGTAAAGACCGAGGCGTTGAGGTGGGGACAGCCCCTTTCATATACGGAATAATTTCTGTTCTTTTTAAGTTTTAATGTCACTCCTTACTTTCTGTTAAAAAACCTTGTTTTTTTAAAGATAATTTCTTAACTAAAACTGGACTGATGTGATCCATCCTCAAAGCGCCAGGTTCACTCCGGTGCCTCGCTACCTATTCACGGAATAGTGATCTTAAAACAGCAAAGGAATTCCCCGAAGTATTGGGATTTCCCCAAAAAATCTTGCAAAAATAGAGCGGCAACAACGCTTGGGCCTAGGAGTGTCAAAGCTTTAAATCCGGCCCTTATTTTAGAGCAATGTTTTTTTTACATTTTGAACTGGATCAAGCTAATTTTCTTAATCCAGGTGATCATTCAGCATCACTCCTATGTCCACTGTTTTTTTTTTTTTTTTTTTTTGAAGTTATATAATTTGTGGTTTAGGGTATTTTGGTTAAAATTATAAAAAAAAAATTTAAAATGATATTGAATCACTAGCCACAAAAATTATTTAAGAAATTTTTTAGAGGTCTAAGTTTATATAGCACATATCTACAATGCTGGTTTGTAAAATTGTGTAAAACTAGTGCTTTATTAAAAACCGACCTTGCTTTGGTTTCTTATATCTTCCAACGACTTTCCGACTTTTCAGCTCCTAATCCGTTATTTGCTACGGTTCTATTCTCAGTAATTTTTGCAGAGTTTAACAAACATTGGGGAATATTATGGCATAGTTTACTTCTTTAAAAACAGCCATTCACTTTTATTTGTCTATCACGAGTTAATTACGCAAACTTTGAAGAAATATTTTTTTTCATTTCAAGCATCATCTTTGCTATTTTGTCTCATTAGAAGAACTTTATTTTTTAAGAATAAAAAGAAAAAAAGTTATTATTATAATAACTTATAACCAGTATCTAGTTTTACCACTTTTTTTGTTTTCGCTTTTTTCGCTACTGGTAGGTTTTTCTGAGATTAACTCAACTTCTTCAGCTTAGAAAATTTATCCTTATGCAAAAATTGACATAAAATTGAATAATTATTTTGACATCATCTTAAACAGCTCTTTCGATTTTCCAGTGTCATTCTAGCAGCAGGTAAAAAAGACTCGGGGATTTCCTTGGGTTTTCAGGCTTCGGGAATGAGAATTTCCGTTTTAAGTCTTTTGAATATTCCAATAGTGCATTTTTATTTCTGACGTGTGACTATTTCTGAGCAGTTTTAAGCTCTTGTCAAAATTTCTGTAAATTTGTTTTTGCATGAACATTCGCAATTAATAAGAACCGAAATAAAAGCTTTCATTCCAGAATTACTATTGAATGGCTTTTTTAAAGGCGCTTTTAAACTCTCGATTACTATAGGCAGTGAACTACTCTTTACTAGGTTGCAGCTGTTAATTCAGGCCTAATAAAGCTCTTCCAGAGCCATTGCTAATGCATAGGTCTTGTTCATTCATAAACAGAAAAACAATTTTTAAAAACGTTTTTAATTCTGGTCATATTTAACAAAAAGGGCGTCAAATCGACGTTTAGCTATGATCAGGACTGCCACAACAGTAATCAATAATAGCCAAATAACTGCGGTTAAATAGTTATCTCTTTGACCGATTATCCAGGAGGTCAGATTCTTCCCAAACATCCAGTAAGTTAATAATTGCTCTTCCTATGTCGTTTAAAATGAGACACTTCTTTCGTTAATGGTGTTGAAATACAAACCCTAAGAATTGTATCAACATTAGAGGTCCAAGCCTGTTCTTGCTTAATTTATTTTTCCTATCAAAAGCGGTTTCGCTTAGTTTGGTTTAAAGCAGGATTCTGGGGATTGTCTTCTCAGATTATGTAATAAGGTCGAGGTTTGAATTACTTTGAAACTGAAATAGTCTTAAGAGTACAACAATAATTTGCAAGCAAGTGATAAGAAACTCTGCTTTCAATTGTCCATCGTCTGTTTCCAGTTTCCCACACATGATGTGTGCAGTGCACTTGAATATTTCTTTTTTTCTTTCGTTTGCATAATCCCTCTTGTGCTCTACAAGGGGCGGGATTGTTGAGCACTCGAAGTGCCAAGGAAAATAAAATGAAATCTGCGCCACCACAAATTTGTTTACAGCCCTTGTTCCTGCCCTGGATTCCATAGGTGCCCTGTTCAGCTCGGTGAAGACTTGAAACTATTTCTAGTAATTTTTCTTCATCGCGGGTCCCTGACTATTACATTCTAAAAACCGAAAGGCGGGAAAAAATGCAAGATCTTTGAAAGAAGACGTTGACCGAATTTCAATCACGGTAAGACTTGAACCCGCGTCTTCGAAGAAACTGGTGGCCAACACCAGCGCCTTGGACCACTCAGCCACGCTTCCTCTCTTAACTATATATGTGAATCCGGGTTGCAGCAGTAGCTAGCAATCTAGTAGGAGACGATCACGTACAATTCTAAGAAATATAAAAACCCAGAACTCCTAAAAATAGAGTCAGATCAAAACAAAAGTACATCATTAGAACCACCTTGCCTGAAACCCTACTAGATACATAATGAATATAGTAATAGTTTTATTAGAACTATGACGTGAACAGAAAAACACAACATTATGTTGTTATTTCTGAAGTCGTCATGAAATAATATCATTACACCATAAGGTCATGAACTAAAATCTTTTATGACAGTTTTGTTTTAAATTTTATTCTACAAAATGAATAAATCATACAGTTTTTATCCACATCACTAAAGGATTTACAGTTTAGATTATGTTTTTGTATGAATCAAGATCTATAAAAACATCGACTCTACTGGACACATTTTCCAAATTGCGGGGGGGGATATATCCCGGTTATCTACCCCCCACCCCTACCGGGTTTGCCCCTGGTTGTTATAATGTAATATAAATGGTGAAATCCGTTATTGCAGATAAAATAACGTCATTTTAATTTAAATCATTTCGAAGGGCATGTACATCATAAAAGTACAGAAGTCATGACGTCATATTCACTATATATAGCAGAGATATGAAAATAATGTTTTATATCCTTTCAGCTTACAGAAAAAAAAGAACATAAACAATGCCAGTTGATGGTTATTTAAGTGCATTAAGTGCATCCAGCTTGAACAACTTTTTATCAGAAGATATTGAAATAACCAAATTTCTTTTAGATCACAACTGTAGAGTTTACATTAAAAATGGAAAGTATTCTATTACGCCTCTTCATTTGGCAGTTATCAGCGGAAACCTAGAAGTTATTGAGATGATTGTAGATAAAGGTGCTAGGATTAATGCAAAAGACGATTTGGGTGAAACTCCACTTTACTGCGCAGTAAGAAAAAACAATATTGAAATTACAAAATTACTTTTAAAGCATGGGGCTAACATTAATGTATCAAGGAATGATGGTGCAAGTCCACTTCATGAAGCTGCTTTTAGAGGATGCGCACAAACTGTGAAATTATTGCTAGAAAATGGTGCTAGAGTCAATTCTACAGATAAAAATCGGGAAACAGCACTTCATTATGCTTGTTCTGAAGGACGTACACGAGCTGCTAAAACGCTTCTAGCATATGGATCTAACATAAATATTATGAGTAAATCTGATAGTACTGCTCTTGATAGGATTGCTTTTTGGATCTGGATGTCCGATCGGATTTCCTATATTGATGAAAGAGTCCAAAATTGATGAAATGGATATTGATGAATTGTCAGCGAAACAAATTATTGAAGATATTGTTTACCAAATAATTAAAATGAAAGCGGCAAATTTGTATTTGTGTCCACAAAATGTAAGACCGGAAAATTGGGAATATTGCAGATCGTATATTCAGTTTAATGATAAAGATGAAAGAGAATTTCAGGAAAGATGTTTGAGAGAATTAAAAAGCATGAAGAGTGAGAAAATTGTTAACTCTGGTGTCTCATTTTATGACATTCTGGTAAAAGGAGAAAGCTCGTTAGCAGCATGCATGAGGAACAAAAATGTAGTGGAGCTTTCAAAAACAGCAAACTATGAAATGCAGTTTCCCTTATATTCTAGTATACTGAAAAGTCATTTCAGTATGGGTGCAGAAAGGAATGAGCTGCTTGAAATAGCCAACAGGAATTTTAATTATCACTTTAAGAACTTAACTGATTTGCCTTATGTTTGTTTTGAAAAAATACTTAGCTATTTAACCAATGAAGACTTGAAAAGTCTTATAGATGTTTTTGAGCTTCATTGCGCTAGTTAAGGAGGAATAGCAAAATCAAGGGTTCTGGAACTCAAATATTGATCTAGCAAGTACACTAATATTTTAAAAGTTTCGTGGCAATTTTGGAAAAGCAGGCTCGTCCAAAAAAAATGAATTAAGAGCATACACAATAAATTCAAAGATGGGTAATGTTAAATAAACCGTTGAAAACGCAATTGGGATTAGAAATTGAAAGTTATTCGTTAAAAGAGAAAAATGGAAATGTTGAATTATAAAAGCAACATTTGCTACAAATTAATGTAGTTGAAATATTTTCCCAAACAATTAAAATTATCATTGTTTTATCTCTTAATACATACATAAATCTAAGTGACCAGTACACACATATTCATTTAAAATTCATGAAATTTAGTTGAAATATTTAATTTAGTTGAAAAATTCATGACAGTTTTTATATAACTTGAAAATTGAAATAAAATTAAACCCATCATACAAAAAAGGAAAAGACGGAGCAATAAGTGAAAAAAAGAAAGAAATACACATAAATTTAGCAGTTATACATGAGGTAAAACCCTTGCCCTGATGGTTGTGGGGGAGTATCCTCCTCAAAAATATATTTTCTATCTGGAAATCAACTACGCTGAACAAAATGGCTATCTCAAAATTTTGATTGGATGTGTTTGGGGGAATGAAGGGCGTGGGGGGGGGGGGTTAGTTGCCCTCCAATCATTTTCGAATATTAAAAAGGGCACTAGCCCTTTAATTTCCAAGAGAGTGAGCCTGATTTGAAGTTTCCACGACAACGCCTTCTATACAAACCTGATATGTCCCCAGGGCATAACTTAAAACCCTTGCCCTGAGGGTTGTTGGGGAGTATCCTCCTCAAAAATATATTTTCTATCTGGAAATCAACTACGCTGAACAAAATGGTTATCTGAAAATTTTGATTGGATGTGTTTGGGCAAATGATGGGCGTGGGGGGGGGGGAGGGGGGCTAGTTAGACTCCAATCACTTTCGAATGAAAGATCTTAAGCCGAACTGGCCAGCCATGACAAAAAACCAACAAAGAGAAAAATCTCTAAAAAAAACAAACAAACGAGACTGTGGCCAGTGGAGAGAAAAGAAAACAACAGAAACAAAACAACGCGGATATTTCACCTGTATACAAACAAGGCGTCTTCAGCACGAAAGACACACAAGAAGAACAAGATAAAAAAAAACAAGATAAAACTAAAAACCAACAAAACCACCACCAAAAAAAAACAACAAAGAAAAGACAAAAATGTCCAATCGGCGCAAACTGATCCACGTAGGGAAAAGATGCTAATATAGAGTTACTTCAGTGAGGACACCAGAGTAACTCTGGTGTCCTCACTGAAGTAACTCTATATTAGCATCTTTTCCCTCCGTGGATTAGTTTGCGCCGATTGTACATTTTTTTTTTTTTTTTGTTTTTTTTTGGTGGTGGTTTTATTGGGTTTTAGTTTTATGTTGTTTTTTTTTTTATCTTGTTCTTCTTGTGTGTCTTTCGTGCTGAAGACGCCCTGTTTGTATACAGGCGAAATATCCGCGTTGTTTTGTTTCTGTTGTTTTCTTTTCTCTCCACTGGCCACAGTCTCGTGTGTTTGTTTTTTTTAGAGATTTTTCTCTTTGTTGGTTTTTTAATCACTTTCGACTATTAAAAAGGGCTCTAGCTCTTTAATTTCCAATCGAATGAGCCTGTTTTGAAGTTTCTACGACAAAGCCTTCTATAAAAACCTAATATGCCCCCAGGGCATAACTTAAAACCCTTTCCCTGAGGGTTGTAGGGGAGTATCCTCCTCAAAAATACATTTTCTATCTGGAAATCATCTACGCTGAACAAAATGGCCATCTCAAAATTTTGATAGGATGTGTTTGGAGAACTGATGGGCGTGGGAGGGGGGGGGGGTAGTTGCACACCAATCAATTTCAACTATTAAAAAGGGCGCGAGCCCTTTGAATTTCCCAACGATTGAGCCTGTTTTGAAGTTTATACGACAACGCCTAAAAACCTTATATGCCCCCAGGGCATAACTTAAAACCCTTTCCCCGAAGGTTGTGGGAGAGTTTCCTCCTCAAAAATATATTTTCTATCTGCAAATCACCTACGCTGAACAAAATGGCTATCTCAAAATTTTGATTGGATGTGCTTGGGGGAATAATGGGCGTGGGGGGGATGGTTGCCCTCCAATCACTTTCGACTATTAAAAAGGGCACTAGCTTTTTTAAATTTCCAATCGAATAAGCCTTTTTTGAAGTTTCTACGACAACGCCTTCTATAAAAACCTTATATGTCCTCATAGTCCTGAACTAGTTTTCAAGGTGTCAACATCTAACTAATCGGATTAAATTTCATTCGAACAAATAGCATCTAAAGTGAAATTCTTGTATTGCTTGCAAAAGCTTTTCCCAGCATTTAACGAACATTGGAGTGCAACTACACCCCCCCCCCCCCCCCCACGCCCATCATTTCTCCAAACACATCCTATCAAAATTTTGAGATGGCCATTTTGTTCAGCGTAGATGATTTCCAGATAGAAAATGTATTTTTGAGGAGGATACTCCCCTACAACCCTCAGGGCAAGGGTTTTAAGTTATGCCCTAGGGGCATATTAGGTTTTTATAGAAGGCTTTGTCGTAGAAACTTCAAAACAGGCTCATTCGATTGGAAATTAAAGAGCTAGAGCCCTTTTTAATAGTCGAAAGTGATTAAAAAACCAAAAAAGAGAAAAATCTCTAAAAAAAAACAAACAAACGAGACTGTGGCCAGTGGAGAGAAAAGAAAACAACAGAAACAAAACAACGCGGATATTTCGCCTGTATACAAACAGGGCGTCTTCAGCACGAAAGACACACAAGAAGAACAAGAAAAAAAAACAAGATAAAACTAAAAACCAATAAAACCCCCACCAAAAAAAAACAACAAAAAAATAAAAAAGTCCAATCGGCGCAAACTAAGCCCCGTAGGGAAAAGATGCTAATATAGAGTTACTTCAGTGAGGCCACCAGAGTTACTCTGGTGTCCTCACTGAAGTAACTCTATATTAGCATCTTTTCCCTACGTGGATTAGTTTGCGCCGATTGTACATTTTTGTTTCTTTGTTGTTTTTTTTTTGTGGTGGTTTTATTGGTTTTTAGTTTTATCTTGTTTTTTTTTTATCTTGTTCTTCTTGTGTGTCTTTCGTGCTGAAGTCGCCTTGTTTGTATACAGGTGAAATATCCGCGTTGTTTTGTTTCTGTTGTTTTCTTTTCTCTCCACTGGCCACAGTCTCGTTTGTTTGTTTTTTTCAGAGATTTTTCTCTTTGTTGGTTTATTGTCATGGCTGGCCAGTTCGGCTTAAGATCTTTCATTCGAAAGTGATTGGAGTCTAACTAGCCCCCCTCCCCCCCCCCACGCCCATCATTTGCCCAAACACATCCAATCAAAATTTTCAGATAACCATTTTGTTCAGCGTAGTTGATTTCCAGATAGAAAATATATTTTTGAGGAGGATACACCCCTACAACCATCAGGGCAAGGGTTTTAAGTTATGCCCTGGGGGCATATCAGGTTTTTATAGAAGGCGTTGTCGTGGAAACTTCAAAACTGGCTCAATCGATTGGAAATTAAAGGGATAGTGCCATTTTTAATATTCGAAAATGATTGGAGGGCAACTAACCCCCCCCCACGCCCCTCATTCTCCCAAACACATCCAATCAAAAGTTTGAGATAGCCATTTTGTTCAGCGTAGTTGATTTCCAGATAGAAAATATATTTTTGAGGAGGATACTCCCCCACAACCATCAGGGCAAGGGTTTTAAGTTATGCCCTGGGGGCATATAAGGTTTTTATAGAAGGTGTTGTCGTAGAAACTTCAAAAAATGCTCATTCGATTGGAAGTTAAAGGGTTGTTGCACTTTTTAATAGTCGAAAGTGATTGGATTTTAACTAACCCCCGTCCCCCCCACGCCCATCATTTCCCCAAACACATCGAATCAAAATTTTCAGATAACCATTTTGTTCAGAGTAGTTGATTTTCAGATAGAAAATATGTTTTTGAGTAGGACCTTCCACCACAACCCTCAGGGCACGGGTGTTAAGTTATAGCCTTGGTGTATATCAGGTTTTTATAGAACGAGTTGTCGTAGAAACTTCAAAACAGGCTCATTCGATTGGAAATTTGAAGAGCTAGTGCCCTTTTTAATAGGCGAAAGTGATTGGAGTGCAAATAGACCCCTCCCCACGCCCATCATTCCCCCAAACACATCCAATCAAAATTTTGAGATAGCCACTTTGTTCAGCGTAGTTGATTTCCAGATAGAAATATGTTTTTGAGGAGGGCACTCCCCCAGAACCTTCAGAGCAAGGGTTTTAAGATATATTCTGGGGGCATATAAGGTTTTTATAGAAGGCGTTGTCGTAGAAACTTCAAAAAAGGCTCATTCGATTGGAAATTCAAAGGGATAGTGCCCTTTTTAATAGTGCAAAGCGATTGGTGGGCAACTAGCCCCCGCCCCACGCCCATAATTCCCCCAAAAATATCCAATCAAAATTTGAAGATAGCCATTTTGATCAGCGTAGTTGATTTCCCGATTTAAAATATATTTTTGAGGACTACACTCCCCCACAACCCTCAAGGAAAGGGTTTTAAGTTATGCCCTGGGGCATATAAGGTTTTTATAGAAGGCGTTGTCGTAGAAACTTTAAAACAGGCTCATTCGATTGGAAATTAAAGGGCTAGTGCCCTTTTTAATAGTCGAAAGTGATAGGATGGCAACTAGCCCCCCCACGCCCATCATTTCCCCAAACACATCGAATCAAACTTTTGAGATAGCCATTTTGTTCAGTGTAGTTGATTTCCAGATAGAAAATATGTTTTTGAGCAGGAAACTCCCCCACAACCCTCAGGGCAAGAGTTTTAAGTTATGCCCTGGGGGCATATAAGGTTTTTATAGAAGGCGTTGTCGTAGAAACTTCAAAACAGGCACATTCATTTGGAAATTGAAAGGGCT